>NC_085867.1:51363662-51383662 GCF_034702125.1 Engraulis encrasicolus
GAGCTCTGACCAATCACTGACAGTTGACATTCATGGCGTATGTTATTGTGCTCCCAAGTGTGTTCGCTTATTGGCCAGTAACACAGGCAGTCTGGTACACGACTGAAAACCCTCCCTAGAGGAGCGTAATCAGACCATTAGTGAATTCCGAAGTAAGATTTTTTTTATTTGTTAGTACTGTGAAGTGCAGAAGTCTGAAAACATGTATGAATCCACTGGGAATCCGGTGAATGCAGATGCACAATCCATATGCATTTCACCAGTTGTATTCAAAATGTCTGCTCTAATAATGAGAGGACTCCATGAATGAACAGGCAGCACTGAGAACATGTCTGGCATTGGGGATTGGACACATTTGAGATGGAGCCACAATTTAAGACCAGCCTCTTGCACACACACGCACGCACACACACACACACACACACACACACACACACACACACACACACACACACACACACACACACACACACACACACACACACACACACACACCTAGTCAAGAGCAGAGCTGTGGCGTTTTAAGAGGTTCTTACTGAAAGAATGAGGTAGCACTTTCCAGGCTTTCATGAAAATTACAAGGAAGCTGACGATTGGAAAAAGGACAGTAAGGTTATGTGTGTGTGTTTGTGTTGTTGCACGGGCGTGTTTCTAGCCCTGTGTGTGTGTATTTGTATGAGTTTCGAGTGTGTGTGTGTGTGTGTGTGTGTGTGTGTGTGTGTGTGTGTGTGTGTGTGTGTGTGTGTGTGTGTGTGTGTGTGTGTGTGTGTGTGTGTGTGTGTGTGTGTGTGTGTGTGTGTGTGTGTCTGTGTGTGTGTGTGTGTGTGTGTGTGTGTGTGTGTGTGTGTGTGTGTGTGTGTGTGTGTGTGTGTGTGTGTGTGTGTGTGTGTGTGTGTGTTAATCAGCATGAATGTTGGCTAGAACTCATTCTGCCGACGTAACACCGGTGCAATGTGAGCTTGTTAAAATGTAAGTGTATAAGTGCAGCTGAAATGCGAGCTTGTTAAAGTCCCTCCCTGCACAGCCCATAGTTACGGATGGAGAAGCAATGTGATCTAAGAGTATTAAACACTATGACATAAAGAAGCTCTGGCAAGCCTGTACGGCACACACTCCTCTCCATACCAGGCCTGCTTGGTGTTGTTTGCTTAAGTGTGTGTGTGTGTGTGTGTGTGTGTGTGTGTGTGTGTGTGTGTGTGTGTGTGTGCGCGTGCGTGCGTGTGTGCGTGCGTGCGTGCGTGTGTGTGTGCGCGCGCGCGCATGTGTGTGCGCTTGTTCACGTGTGGAGTAAACATACATTTACATTTTATTACATGAGTATATACACACATTATGAAAGTATGCAGCATCAGTAGATGATGTGTATAAGTGTACAGTGCATGTAAGGAAGCTCTCACACTGCTTACGAATGCTTCAGTAGGACTCTTGTCATGTCCTGTTTGATTTTCTTTTTTATGCACGAGGGAAGGGTCAGTGGGTTGGTGCAACGTCACATTCTGGAAAAATCTGTGAGTTTCACAAAGCCAGCCCATATGCTGAGAAATGTGATAAAACCGTGCTGGGAAGCTCATATGCAAGTGCGTGGCTGTATGAGTTTGCCTGGAAAAAATGAGAGTGCCTTTGCCTATTGGGCTACCCCCCTGGCGGGCTGACTGTGTGGTGAGTAAACTCATCCTCATGGGGCAGCTTCATGATGGGGCTTTTATACTGGAGCCTGAGGTCGGAACAACTCAAAATGGTACACTGGGCCTCACCACGCAGCTGCGCCACAGAGCCCACTGAGGCCCATCATGGAGCTCTACCATGGGCCAGGACATGGGGCTCTTGAGAAGACATACATGTAGATGTAATGCAGTTAATGTTCCCAAGCTGAAACACATATAAAATAACAGGTTGGACTTCCTTTCACACAGACACACACACACATGCACATGAACACATGCACACACAGGGGAATCTAAGAATGAGGTAAACTATATGTAACCTCCTCAAAATGTGGACCAGATCTGCCCATTACTCTAACTAAAAGCAGTTGTTGACAGCTCGCTCTTACTCTGATTCTTTCTCTCTCTCTCTCTCTCTCTCTCTCTCTCTCTCTCTCTCTCTCTCTCTCTCTCTCTCTCTCTCTCTCTCTCTCTCTCTCTCTCTCTCTCTCTCTCTCTCTCTCTCTCTCTCGCCCTTGTTCAAAGGGATGCAAGTTTTATAAGAAAGGTTAAATGAGCCATTTCTTCAACAAAAACATCCTCAGTGGGTTGATTTGTGTGATCTGTTCTTTGATCTTTCGACAGCTTAGGGCAGCTAATATGCTGAGAGATGTAGGCCATTCAATAACAAAACAGACATTTCCTCACTTCAAGTTCTGGAAAACATTACTAAAGCTACACCTACATATGTCTTAATCAATCCAATGCAACCAACCAGCTGTTCAAGGATAACTCGTGAAGCATGTTTAATGCCAGTGACAGTGTAACAATGACATAGTGTACCACATCTGTGGAGAGAGAAGTAAACAGTTCACATGCCACACAATATAGCCTAATAGATCTTACGACAAAAAGAAACTCACACCTAAATTTGAATCCATCTGGTTACTCTCTGGATCAGTCTCTAGGACGTCTTACTGTAATCCAACCCGGTCTTACATGTCTTTTCGTGGTGCCATCACGATTCAAGACAGGCCCTGTGCCTTTCCAAGTGGGTGTTGTTGTCTAAGCTAAGGGGAGATTTTCCAACACCAGACTCCGCAACGGAGGGCTGCGACAGATTTCCCTGAATACATTGCGAATTCATTTAAAAATTGGCGGAAAGCCGCGGCACCCACAACAGCACACAAGTTTCATTATTTTCGCCACAATTGACGGTTTTAAAGTGGTAATAATTACTCCATTGCAAGTTTAACATTGTCCTAATGTTGTATGGCCCTTTTCTCCGTGAAACGCACATGAAAACAATCGCTATTAACGTCAACCTAATGCATGGAATTAGTGACAGCTGTGAGTGTCATTCCGTGATTGTTGAAGGGGCATCCCAATCCATAGGGGTTGCGTTTCAAGCCCTACACCTTGCGCCTTTGTTTGAAAGCACGAGGGGCAAGAGGAAGGCAAAGGGGTAGGGGTGGAGATTAGTAATGGGAAAGGCCCTAAGATTCTTTTCTAGGTTCAACTGTGCCCGGGGTAGTTTGGGTACCTTTTCATCACCTTGTTAATAAAACAACATAATTATATTATTTGTGTTGACTTTTTCTTCATTTTGGCAGTGCCATCCCATCACCAAATAACATGAGCCACTTACAGCAATGCTAATAACGATTAGCGTTACAACTAGCTAACACAACTAGCTCATTTACTCTCTGAAGGGAGACAGACAGAAGAAGTGCCTGCTTTTCATCCCTGTGTGCTGAGTGTGTTTTCGAAGCAGTTGCGCATGCTCCATATGCAAGGGCGATCATGTGACGTGATGGCTGATTAGTCATGTGACCAGCGAATCAGCCAATCACAGTTTTTTTGTAAACACATCAGCTTTTTAATTACAGGACAGAAAACTGTTTGTAAACGTAAACCGTGTTCAACACGCCCGCACAATGATATGGTGAAATTAATCACAATACATGGCACCTACATGTACTGGAACAAAGGGAAGTAGAGTTGCCCTGCCAGGTCTCGAACCCATACCCTCTGGGATACTATACTGGCATTGACGTGACAGTCAGGGTGCACCCACAATCCTATTGATTGCCCCTCCACATGGTCTTCCCCTTTGGAAAGCAGACCGCTTACGCTTCACACACTGTTGGTGTCCCGCACGCACCACCCACCATACGTCTCTCAATGTAGGAGGCCCCACAATCCATGCTGCCGTTCCTCGCACCAGGGTTATCCGTCCTGGGGTCCCTCGTATGGCTAACACAGCTGAGTGCACCTCCGATGACTTCACCTCTAACACCATTTGTAGCAATGGAGAGTGGGACTCAAGCCCAGACCTTCTGGGGTACCAAACTGGGGCACATACCACTACACCAAAGAGCCAGGCTAATTTCCGTGACAGTCAGAGCTCACCCCCCTGGCGATAGCCACTCCACAGGTAGGCCTACATTGTTTTAAAGTCAGCTTTGTCAATTTTTGTAAGGCCCATCGATATGAGTGTCTAAAACTCTACACTTCCTCCCCTCACAGTGTGGATGTTTTTCATCCCAGAGTACCAAAAGTCGATACAAATGTGAATATGCCTACTGTAGTATGTAAAGTCAGATTTTCTAAAAACAAGTTGAAAGTATTAACTTGAAAATCCTACCTCGTGTCTCTTTTATTATAGCGATAGCAAGGCATATGAAGCTCACACTCATTAAAAATTAAAAAGATCAGGTGTCTTTCAACTATTAGCAAGGCATAAACTACCAAATCAGACTGGACCAGATGTATGCCAACTGGACCAGACATACGCAGACTGGTCTAATCTGTTTCAGTTATTTCTGCTTCACTAATAGCTAAAGTCCTACTGCCAGGTCTGGAGATCAGCTGGATGGGAAAAATTGTTAAGCTCAAGTGTTTAACTCTAATACCCAAAAAGTGGTATGTTTCATTAACGTGATCTTTCCATGTGCTAAAACTGAACTGAAAATCTATTAAACAGTGCTAATCTCTGTAAGCAAAATATAATTTGTATCTTAATGCTATTGATGAATTAAAGCCATTTTAAATCATGACAATGTTTATAAACTTCTTGATTGGATTTAGATTATCATTTTCCAATACCCATCTCATTTTCCTGCTGTGTTTGTGAGGATACCCTTGAAGCCAAGGCAACACAGCAGGATGAGTCATCTCACCGTCTAACCAAAGTTGCAAATCTCTCTTTCTCTGTCTCTCTCTGTCTCTCTCTCTCTCTCTCTCTCTCTCTCTCTCTCTCTCTCTCTCTCTCTCTCTCTCTCTCTCTCTCTCTCTCTCTCTCTCTCTCTCTCTCTCTCTCTCTGTATAAACAACACTCTGCTTCTGGTGTAAAGGTATGCAGAGTCTGCTCGATGGATGAAGTCCAGATGTACCTCCGGTAGTATGTAAGAGAGAGAGAGAGAGGTAAGAGAGAGAGAGAGAGAGAGAGAGAGTGAGAGAGAGAGAGGAAGGGAGGATCTGTGTTTAACTTTCCTGATGACATTCAATTTGGATCTTTTTGTTGTAGCTTTCAATCCAGCAGTTTACAGAGATACGGTAGGCCTACAGAGGTAGGCTACATCTATCTCTACTCTACAGTGTGCGTACGTGTACATGGATTACAAATTGGTCGGTGACCTCACTCATGCACACAGACATAAACATAGACAAAGACAGACAGTGCCAAAAGAAATTATTTAAAATTATGTTAAATATTATAGGGTGTATTGCACATAATGCCAAAAAACTAAGCTGTAATTTACATTAATATTTGACAAGCCTGGTCCTAAATCCTATCATTCCATGGTCTAACATGCCTTTATGTAGAAGCCATGTTTTGAATTCTACCAAAAGGCATACAGGTGTGCATTTATTTTACCTTAGGAAACAACTATTATTGCTGGCCTTCTCTACAACCTCTCATGGATTGACACAAATATTGCTTTTTAAAATAACGTACTGTATACTTACCCTGATAATGGTGGGACCATGAAAATGTCGCACAAGCAGGACACATGGAAGACACAAACAAGGTTACCTCGACTACATTATATAATCTAAATCTCTACAGCATTTTTACAAGACTTTTATACAAGTACTGTCCAGGAGATAGATGTGGGACTTGCAGTTGAAGGAGCCGTCTCCTCCACCATTTGCAAACACCAGCTGGCACAGGAAGAGAAGGTCAAATGAGGCTGCGGGATGGAGGAGCCACACACAGTGCTTGGTGTTCTCTTGTGAACTGATCTCAATTAGAAATGAACTTCACCAGACTTGGGGGCTCGTTTACACGTTTATGGGTATATTTCAATATTAAACAGTTATAATTAAACAGTTTTATCTGTTTAAATTTGAATAAAAAAAATGTTTACACATGTGTTTACATGTGGATAAAAAAAATGTCTATATTACGTCAACACAGAAGATGGAATCATTCGCTATGGCAGCTATGGTTCTTCTATGGACTTCACCAATCAAGCATCATTGTTTTTTGTTTGTTTGTTTTTAAAGTGTGATTTACTTGTTGACACATATTCATTTGAGGTCCATTTTAATGTATAATAAGAAGACCCAAGAGGACAAATGAATGGGGTCTTATGGGAATTGGCTTTGGTTTTGAAGTCACTGAATGCTGGTGGCAGAATAAGGCCCACCCGGGACATAGAAAGGTAATGCCAGATACCGATAAGATTCAGTTGCCCTATTCAGTTATCAGTGTCACAGTATGTACCACTTCAAAAAAATCATTACCAAAACATCATTAACATATCCATCTCCGCTGAACAGTTCCTGTAAACTCCCAGAGGTCGTGGATGCCTCCCAATATCAGTACTCAAGTAGATTTACTACCCTTCAGCAACTACAAGATGTGGGAGTGGGGCTAATCGCTAAAGTGCTATGTGTTTCACAACAATCCAGCACTGTAACTGTTACCCAGTGGTGGACAGTAACGAAGTAAATGTAATTCGTTACTGTACTTAAGTAACATTTTCATACTTTCATACTTTACTCAAGTATTTTTATTTGGTAAGACTTTATACTTTTACTTCACTACATTTCAGAGCGAAATTTAGTACTTTCACTTCGTTACATTTACAGAAACACTCGTTCCTTACTCGTTCCTTTTTTTAATTTAAGGCGATACACGGCAGGTGAATTAATTCATTTTTAATGCCCTGGTCAAATGAAATCTGAGATTTCACGCTTGTGTGAAGAAAGTGAAACTGAATCCGATTGGCAGACTCAGAGATTCGCCATTGTGATTGGTTGTAATGTGTCACGTGACAACAAGCTCTACTGTACAGAATTACTTTTAGAAGGAAAGCGAGCAGAGCAAGACCACTGATGTGTCCACTGTTGCGACTTGCGAGACGAATTGAAATAAGAAGAAACGGTACTTTCTAGTAACATGCGGAAAGCACAGCAAAACAATAAAGCAGGCGACAATAACGTTGTTAGAGTGTATTAATCTGCGCGTCGTATTGTGTGAGAGGGGAGAGGTTTAGCTTGCAGGCTGCACTCGCCTGACAAGACGAAATTTGTCAGATAGGCATCGCGTTTGAACTGAATAATCAGCGAATTGATACTTGGGCCCTACTGCTTATGTGACTTACTGTGCTATATCTGTATTATGGCTTACAATAGAGTCACATAATTGCCGCTTTTGTAGCGTGTTGGTTTCTTGAGTCAAGTAGCCTACACAGGATGCCTAAACATGCTGCTTATTCCAAACCATCCAGGCGCACAACTCCGTGATAGCATTCTTTCCCCTCAATCCATTGCAGTATTTTCTGAAGTAGTTGGGGATATCAATACTTGTCTAATAGACTCCCCTGTCACAAAAAAATGATTTGCTTCAACTTTATGGAAAAGAGGCTTGTGTAAAGGGTTTGTATCTTTACATGAGGATTGCCATGCCCACCTGTTGCAAAGTGAGGCTACATGCAACATGTATCAACATGTATCCTTTCCCTTAAGTCAGGTCAGTAGGCTACAGTGGATATGAAAAGCACTGGCAATACCACCAAAGTGAGGTTGTAAAAAACAACAGTAACAAAGTAAAAAAAAAAAAGAGAGAGAGAGAGAAAAAGTGGACTTTGGCTAAATATTGGCCCAGTGATGTGCACAGGCACAAAAGGCTTTTTCATGATCAGACAGATACGTGTTCCAATTAAGTTGTATCAAGTAGGCTATTGCAAATCATTGGCATCTAGTAAATAGAGACCATTACAAGTATATGAAGATGTTCCTATCTTTAAAGGTAGCTTAGAATCGCAAGAAGTCTGTTTGTCCATACATAGGCCTAAGCCAACCTTAACATAACATAGAAGAAGAAGAAGAAGAAGAAGAAGAAGAAGAAGAAGAAGAAGAAGAAGAAGAAGAAGAAGAAGAAGAAGAAGAAGAAGAAGAAGAAGAAGAAGAAGAAGAAGAAGAAGAAGAAGAAGAAGAGGTCTACCAAAACCATAATTATAACAAAAATTAAACATAAAGTACTTTATTGGCTACTACTCTAACTCCTTGCTGTCACAAATAAGTAGGCCTATACTGGACTGTAGGCCTACGGCTGGGGGGTATTGTAGTAGTTGTTCTAATAGGCATATAATCAATTTCAGCCTAATCATTCTTAATATTAATGGCCCTTTCATGTGTTCTTTTGGGCATGTTAGGGTCAGTATTAAATGTTTAGAGAGGTGAAAATGAACTTCTGATGCTATAACATCCATGGACTTACTCCACAGTGTTTCTGAGGCCTGTTATGGCCTAGTTCTAACATGATGGTATAGCCTATGCAAATCAGAGGATATTTAATTAGATATGACCAAACTAGGCCTACAACACGTAAATATTAAAATTGCACCAAAGGCTTCATTTTTAAGTTTTTACTTTTTACTTTTAGTACTTAAGTATTTTTGACGGCAGATACTTTTGTACTTCTACTCAAGTAAAAAAGTGAGGTGAATACTTTCACTTTTACTTGAGTAGTTTTCAATGCAAGGTAACTGTACTTTTACTCAAGTACATAACTGGTGTACTTCGTCCACCACTGCTGTTACCTCATAGATAAGACCCATAAATAGATTGTGTGAGTGTGTGTCTGTGTGTGCGTGCGTGCGTGTGTGTGCGTTTGTCCGTGTGAGGTGGATGAGTGCACATGTGAACACACATACACACACAAACACACGCACACACACACACACACAGACACAGACACAGACACACACACACACACACACACACACACACACACACACACACACACACACACACACACACACACACAAAATGTCATACACAAACTCATCCGGTCTAAACTCAATCTACTTCTTGAGCACCCTGATATGGAGAGGAATCTGCTGTGTCTCAGCTTTGCTGCCTTCCTGCAGTCTCAACTTCTGTCCCTACACACACAGACACAGACACACACACCCAGTTGTACCCGCTCTGAGGCCTACCAAACAGACATACAATACACAGTTTCAGCAGCTGCTATGTGAGCTATGTCTGCCTGGTGTGCCAGCCGACAGAGGATGTGACATCTCTCTTCCTTTACTCCATTCCTCCTCTACCCCTCTCCTCCCTCGCTCCTCTCCTCTGTTCTCACCTCCCCCTCTCCTCTCCTCTGTTCTCACCTCCCCCTCTCCTCTCCTCTCCTCTGTTCTCACCTCCCTCTCTCCTCGCCTCTTGCCTCCCCCTCTCCTCTCCTCTCCTCTCCTCTGTTCTCACCTCCCTCTCTCCTCTCCTCCTGCCTCCCCCTCTCCTCTCCTCTCCTCTGTTCTCACCTCCCTCTCTCTTCTCCTCTCCTCTGTTCTCACCTCCCTCTCTCCTCGCCTCTTGCCTCCCCCTCTCCTCTCCTCTCCTCTGTTCTCACCTCCCTCTCTCCTCTCCTCTCTCCCTGACGGCTGGGTCTGAGGGTGGAGTTGCTGGACGGGCCAGTGCTGGGGGAATGTGTGTCATCATTCCAGTCGGATTATACAGGTCTCTATTTCCAGTCTCAGAGACACAATCCGCACCTCTGTGGCTCAGAATAGGGATGGGATGAACGCATGAAGATTGCACGCCACTCACATAATTCACTCACACCGTTCTCATTAGCAATGCTCTCCTGGCCAATTGCGGGGATGGAATCATCACTGGCCGTCCAACCACAGCCTGTGGCGGTGAGTGGGCGGGGACCGCCACACTCCCCATAGGTCATTGGAGATGTCAGTCATGGTTGGAAGAAAAGGTTGCACTACAGATGTAGAAACGGGAATTATGACCTCATATGGCTCTATCACCGTGACATTACCACGGTGACATCATCACCAAGGGTGGTCAGCAATAAGGCACACGCACACGCACACACACACACACACACACACACACACACACACACACACACACACACACACACACACACACACACACACACACACACACACACACATGACCTCACTGTGTCTGTCAGCAAACATTAATGATGAGTGAAACTTCATGAGGACAGGGCTTTAACAGGCCATACATGACACACACACACGGGATAAATCATCACTACACACACACACACACACACACACACACACACACACACACACACACACACACACACACACACACACACACACACACACACACACACACACACACACACACACACACACACAGCTTGTCATCACGTAGAGAACCTACACAAAGAGGGGCGCTCACGGACACAAGGGTCCCTCATCCTTTTAAGCCCAGCAGTCTTCTTAGTCCCTCTCAGAACCGATACCTTGACGAAAGACATGTGTCTGACGCTGTCTGTGAAGGTGAGTGTGCGACTTGACTCCTTGTGACTTTGCAAACCGAAATCCTTGCAAACTGTTATCCTTGCAGCGCTTGATTCGCCGCCTGGAGCTGTCGGCACTGTAATTAAGCTGAGCAACATCCCAGCCTTCTATTCCACTCCTCCTCCTTAGCTCTGTGAGAAAGAAAAGAAGAGAAAAAAATAGTCAGTTCACCAAAAAACACGTCCAGGCCCAGCCTCTTTAATAAAGGACCTTTACTCGGCATAAATGCAGTATGGAGGACGCCTTGGAAGATCTTAAGCAGTGCCATTCTCGACGCCGTTCCCAATCTAGCTCATGCATGCATGTTTTGTTAATAGCAATTGGATTACAACATACACTGCATTTTAAGGAGCCTGTTGTGTGAGGTGCAATTGAGTTCACAGTATGCAGTAACAGTGTGCATCATTATGTACTGTACGGTAATGGTTGGAGTTGAGGTCAGTTAAGTACAGTGTAAATACATCCTATTACACGTTGATACATGTAGATACATTAAAATGAACCGATAAAATAAAGTCTTATATAAATATGTGTTTTTTATTTGCAAGCAAATGTATATGCATGCATATACTTGCATGCAAAATAGTAGGCCTGAGTAATATGAGAACCTGTCGTTGTTTTCATGTTGTAAATGCTGGTAACTAGCAGTCATTTGCAACCTATTTCACCACCATGGCCTCATTACATGCTCCAATTAGGTGTGTCTACGCTAGAAGATGGGACATGAAAACACAAGTCACTCTGTCAGTAGAACCGCAAATAGGTATGTCAGTGAAGTCATAATTTAGCCTCGCCATGTTAAATACGAAGGGTTCATGGAGGAATGTGTACATTCCATGTCTGAGGGCAACCTACTAATCATTTAGACAAACTGGCATATTTATTACCCCACACTACCACTCGCACTCTGCCATTCACCATAGCATACAGTCACTGAGATACAGATACTGAGAGAAATACATGGGAACATTCGCAGTGAGATTAAGGGATTTTTTTGTCTATTACTATGACTGAGTGTGTGTGCACTGATTCAGACTTTTATTCAGATTGTTGACTGGCTTGTCCACAGCTGTGCAGGGGAGGCGTCTTTAGCCTCGGGGTGGGGCAAACTGATGTAAACTCCACCCATACACAGCAGGCACTCCCACTGTTCATCCCTTAGGAGATAGTCATTCCTCTTTTTCCTTGTTCCCTCTTTTCCTCCCTCTCTCTTTCTGTCTCTCTCTCTCTCATTTTCCAATTCTCTCCCTGTATCTCAGGCCTCCCTCCCTCCCTCCCTCCTCCTGGCAGCCCCCTTCTCTTCTCTTCCCTTGCCTTGGCCCTCCCCTCCCCTCCCCTCCTCGCTCTCTCTCTCTCTCTCTCTCTCTCTCTCTCTCTCTCTCTCTCTCTCTCTCTCTCTGATAAGTGTTTCTCTCTCTCCCTCTCAGCAGTACTAACAGAACCATATGCTGGTGTGTGTCTGTGTGTGTGTGTGTGTGTGTGTGTGTGTGTGTGTGTGTGTGTGTGTGTGTGTGTGTGCGTAAGTGTGTGTGTGTGAGTATGAGAGTCTGACATCATGTGTTCAGCAGCAGCAGCAGCAACAGCAGGGTCCAGAGGGAGGCAGGGGGATCCACGGTGAACACTTCTGCTCTTTCTCTCTTTTTCCTCCTCCTTCTTCCTTTCTTTTTCACTCACTTATCTTTTCTGTCCTGAATCTGCCAAGATGGTTCACACACCTCATCATCTCTCTGTTTTACTCTGTCCTTTTTAATTCTCTGTATCATTTTATTGTACTAAGTTTCCCCCCTCTCTGCTGAGTTCATGTGTGCTGTGGCTCCTTGGTTGCACTTGGACTACGCCATGTTTGACTTCTTTTTGTCACTTTCACTTTCATTGCCTTTAGACAGCTAGCTTCCTCTCTCTTGACTTGATAGTTTTTGCATCCCCTTATTCAGCCTCTTTTACACCCTCAGTCCTTCTGTCTCCTTCTCTGTCTCTCTGTCTCTGTCTCTCTGTCTCTGTCTCTGTCTCTGTCTCTGTCTCTCTCTCTCTCTCTCTCTCTCTCTCTCTTACTCATTCAGACAGCATCAAGTGCTCTCCCCTCCCAAACTAGAAGAGTTCTCAAACAGTTGCATATCCATCTTGCCATTGAGTTCTCATACAGTCTAGCCACCATTTTTCCAAAGTGGTGTCCTTTTTGTCTCTCTCCCTTTCCCTTTTTCACCTTCGGTCTCTTTTTTTAATCTTCTACTGTTCGGTCTCTCTTCAGCTCTCTTGCTATGTTTGTTTCTGCATTGTTCTTCTCCCAACCTAAGCCCTCTTGTCAGCGACAGACTTGCATCTGCATTCAAAGTGAACGGCTTTGAGGTTTGAGCTCTCTGTTCCTCCGTGACTATTTCACCTGCAGGGAGAGACAGTGTAGTCTCACCTCAACGCCCTGACACTCCACCCCCCCTGCACAGATGCCAACCAATCACACGGCAGGGGCGGGGGCTAGGCAGAGCCAACGACAGCCCTGAAGAAGGATGATTTAGAGATGACTGAGCCAGACAAAATGAAGCATACACACAAAAAAAATATGAAAATAAAATTAAAAATAAATATTGCGTATCATGATAATTAGCAGCAAGAAGCTAACCAAACTAACAAAAAACTATGTTTTTTTTTCATTTGCTTTCCATGTTTGATTTTGGCTGAGACCTGGCTAAATGCAATTCCCAGGAATGATGGTGGTGAGACCGATGTAAAAACATTCCCAACATATTGCCACATACATCATTAGGTCCAGGTCCTAGTCTCGTGACCGCTGTCATGAGGGGCATGTACGCTGAGAGGGTATAGAGGAGGGGGAGAGGTATGGAAATAGAGGTATGGATTTCACAACAAGAGGGTAACAGAGTGGGTGGAGGGAAAGGTGGGAAGTGGGATCTCCCTCTTTCCTCCATCTTTCCCTCTTTCTCTCTCTGTCTGTCGCTCCTCTGGGGGGAATGTAAACATTATTTTCCTGGAACAACGGGACACACACAGCCCTCTCCTCCCGTCTCAACTGCTATGTGGGACAAAAAAGTGGGGGAATAGCTTGCATGTCTTTCTTACTGCACTTGTGTGAAGGCTCAAGAACACTGAAATGTGTGTGTGTGTGTGTGTGTTGGTGTGAACGTGACCATCCCCAGTTTGTCCGTATGCATTCTGTCTCGCTCTGCCATCTGTTGGGGTGAACATGATCTCACAGCTCAGGTACTGTCTCTGCACTCGGAGGGCTTAGGTTCTCCAAACAGAGGAAAACAGACTGCCGAGCTCCATCCAAACAGACACACACACACACCTCTCTCTCTCACACACACACACACTTCTCTCTCGCTCACACACACACACACACACACACACACACACACACACACACACACACACACACACACACACACACACACACACACACACACACACACACACACACACACACACACACAGGGCCGATGACGGCTTTTTCTAGGCCCGGGACAAAGTCATCTGAAAGGGCCCCCTCACCCAATACATGCAATGTAATGAGGACCAATTCTGGGGCCCCCTCTCTCCAAGGGCCTGGGGCAACTTACCCCTTTGTCCCCCCTTGTCAGCTTCCCTGCACACACACACACACACACACAGCATCCCTGAGGCCATTCGCTCCACTGCCTGGCCGTTGGTTCTGCCTCTGGGCCACTCTGCTCCTCAGCCCCTGGTGTGTGGAGACGAGGCCAAGGCATTCCTGATTCAGAAAGCAGCTGTGACCGTTCCACAGTAAACACAGCCTGCCTGGCCCTGACGCCATCACCAAACACAGAGATGGCAAAGACGTGTGCTCAGATCTTAACAGAAGAATCCGCAAAGATGTGTGCTCAGATCTTAACAGACGAATCTGCTATCTTTAAATCAGAGAGGAACACCTCACTGAAATAAGTGCATTATTCAAAGGCACACTGTGCAGGAAATGGTCAAAAAAGGTACTGCAACTAAGCTGCTCATTGAAACTGGGCTGCCTATTGTCAAATTTGATCTTTACATGAAAGTTTACTAAGTAATTAACAAATATTTTCTAGTATGGTCCAAGTACAGTCATTTTTGCAGCTAAAAATGGCTATTTTTGAAAATTAAAAATGGCTGACCATGGAGAATGAAATGAATGTATGAAAAGTGCAAATTTTCCAGTCATAATGAATACTTAGAATTTGATGCTGGTGGTAAGTATTCATGAAAAAGGTAACATTATTAAGTGGGCAGCTGGAAATCTGGAAATAAACAACTAAAAATCTCACACAGTGTCCCTTTCAAAGATGCATGATGGGGGATCCCCCCCCTCTTTTTATTCCTTTACTGTGGTGGAAAATCTAACAGCAGCCGTATAGGCAGTTTGCCAAAGCTGTTTTCACAATGCTGTACTAGGCCCAAACTCATGGTTGTCTGCAGACCCTTGTTGGGATGTTGCAATACTAAAAAACAGTCTAGCTGTGACGTAGTGATCCTCAGTAGCCGACATTGGAATGGAACTATTTTACTGTATGTGCGGTCAAGGGAATCTGCACATTGCCAACAG
The DNA here is from genome assembly GCF_034702125.1 of Engraulis encrasicolus. Classification (NCBI taxonomy): domain Eukaryota; kingdom Metazoa; phylum Chordata; class Actinopteri; order Clupeiformes; family Engraulidae; genus Engraulis; species Engraulis encrasicolus. The sequence continues at coordinate 51,378,668 of NC_085867.1, forward strand.
CAGTGTGGAACTGTAGTTTCTGTATATTACAATAAGAAGTACAATAAGAAGTGAAGTATGCAGAAACTACAGTTCTGTTGTTTCATATCATTGTGCAGCCGTTGCGGGACTACAGATTTGCTGGGTTCTTTGATTGTTACGCCTGCTCGAGAATATAGTCTTTGTTAAAATCATCCTTGGAAATCGCCTTGCTTCATTTGTTGTTAATGTCATTGCACTTTTCAAGTTCAGAAGACATGGTGTTTAAAAAGTGAAGATGCCGGGAATGCTACACAATGTTTAAGTCTGGTGCTATTGACCCGCTCAGAATCTACGTCCTCACTAAATGCGTGCGCTTCGTTGACTCCAACACACCAGAGAGGTTTTAATGGTATTGCAAGAGACTCCACTCTTCCAGATGGTACCACACTCTAGGGGCGCCAACGGAGGAGTGCTGACCATTCAGAAAGAATGGGCTGCGCTCTCTCGACAGTGGCCCCTAGGTGAACTGCAGGCATGGGTAAAATAGGGAGTGGGGAGGCTGTATGTAAAACTGGCTGTCAACACACACACACGAACAGACAGTGCAGACCCTTAAGAGAGAACCTGCCGTCCTGAAGCGTGTACGTTAATAAAAAAAATAGAGATTACGAAAAGTACACTTGTTATGCTATTTTGAGAGGAAAGAGCTGTAACGGAGGCTAACTAGCAGAGTTGGCACGGAACGTTAAACCTCCCTCCTAAAGCTTCATACAGTGTCGATGCCGTTGGGCTGGGGGACTGGTCCTTTAGTCCAGTGGTATGGTACTGTGCCTCCCATTTACGAACCGATGTTGACGAGGTTGCACGTTCGCGCCCTGAGGGGGACGAACAGGTGCAGGAAGACCTCCGTCAAAGAGACTATTCCAGAAGCATATGAGATATTTGTTGTCACAAGACATTAAACTACTGACTGGACTGAGGACATCATCAGGAATGCCCATTTACCCACTGCATATCTGAAGTTATCGTGACCGAACACCTGGCTAGTTTCTATACAAATGAACGATGCATGGTCGATTCTGCTCCAACGATGTGCACACAGCCAAATTACGTCATATCTGTTTACAAACAGTAAACGGGTCAATTGGGCATCTGGCTAAGTGGCGAGATTCAGCGGTTGCGATGAAACATGCTACTAAACTTTGCCGCCAGACACAGGGAGTGGCTGGATTAGCGGGAGAGAGTAGCCTGATAAACCAGCCTAAATGTGAGAGCGGAGTTATTTAGTCTGGCCCCAATGAACGATACCTCCGAAGATTGTTAATGAGAACAACCTGTTGTTTTTTCAAACCGCGCTGGCACTCTGACCAATCGGTGATCTTTGCCGTTGATGTGCTTTCCCAACGGTGTTACGAGGCTCGTCGTCACTCCCTAAAAACCCTGCCCGCTTTGATTCAAAACAAATAGCTGCATTGTGATTGGTTTTGCCTGACTCAGGGCACAGCGTTCAAACGTTCTCAGATCCAAGGCCAGACCCACTCGTTAGCTGAAAAACTTCAGCATCCAGCGGGTGGCGCTGGTTTACCAGGCTAGGGAGAGAGGTCAAAATCCCAAAATCCCAAAATCAAGGAAGCTTCAAACCTCAGCTTTTTAGCAGAGCTGAGACAGTGGCTTTTGTTCCTTGCACAGGCACCTCGTAATCATCCAAGACAGATGTGTCTCTCACAGCTGATGGCCCGTGTGGTAAGCAAACCTAGTGGTTTAGGGTTTGGGCCAAAGGTGCAACTGCACAACAACAACTCGATAAATCAAAGCTGAAATGGACACAATGCTCCTCAGGAGTGTCCCGGCTGCAGAGCCATAACGAGCAGGTTGGGATGGTGAGTGCAGTGTTTTGGGGTTTAGGGGGCATTCACTCCTGAGCATAGCCTTGAATTTCAGTCTGATTTAAGGGACATGGGATGTCACCACGAACATTCAGACTCCGTTGGGGGGGGGTGCTGACAAGTGCAGAAAAGAAAACCACATTGACTGAACAAAAGATGGGACAGTCTCTTCAACAGACTGACTAGGAGTGGCCTTTGTTTCTCTCAGATAGAACTTTGTGTTTTGGTACACGGCACCTGATGTGACGGAAAGCTTCCTGTTGATGTCATCCTGTGATCAACTAGAACATTTCCTGAATGTCTTGTAATGACACAATAGCTGTTGGGCAGATCTGTATGGAAGAGTTTTCATCACATGCCTAAAAAAAATCACACAAGTAAGACAATCACACAAGTTCTGGGGAGTTCCCAATGAGGGAAGGATTCATGGAAAAAAATAAAAATTTTATTTTAGGAAAATAACATTATTGTCCTTTCAACCCTTTAACATTAAACAACAGTGTGTTACATGGACAATATCACACTTACTTATATAGTAACTGTCACGGACAGAAGAGGACCCAAGAGCGCAAGGTCAAATTCAGAGTTCTTTATTGAGGGGTTCAGGGGGGAAGAGGAGTGAGATGATCGTGAGGTCTTGGGAGGTTCCGGTTCCAGGGGTGCTAGGAGTGCCAGGGGTGTCAGGGGTTCCAGGGGTGCTTGGGGCTCTGGGGTTTTTCCGGGTCCTGTGGGTTACCTGGGCTCCGGGGGTCACCAAATGTCCGGGGGTGTCCAGTCCAAAGTGCTTAGTGTGTGTGTCCCCCAGTGATGGAGCGGCGTATCGGGCTGAGGGTGGTGAAGCGTCTGGGCTCGCTCATCTGGTGGTCGGAGACCTGGGGGAACACACACACAACAGCAATATGAATGGCAGGCAGAAGTACAGATCAGGGCTGGGCAAATATCGTGGTGAGAGACAGAAGGCAGAATCGAGTTACCGGAGGGGCTGAAGATCGGAGGGTAGTCGAGATCCAGAAGGCAGGTCGGGATAGTCGGGGCAGTAGAACAAGGAGGCAGTCAAGAAAGGATCAGAATCACAGACAGGAGTCAGAGCGCAGACAGGCAGGCAGGTTACTGGTCCAGGCATGAAGACGATCTGACAGGGCTTGGCTGAAAAACAGGGCTTGATATACTGGGAGAGGTTAGTGGGGAAATGCAGTGCAGCTGGCAGAGTAATTAGAACAGAGTGAGGCAAGGTGAGGATGGTGAGTGGGAAATGCAGTGCAGCTGGCCAGGTAACAAGAGCAGAGCAGGGCGGAGCCAGGTGGAGCTCGTTAGGCAGAGTAGGGAGAGAGTGAGCAGAGTGGCAGATAATTGAATGCAATGAAGGTTGCTACCAGGGAGAGAGAGTGCTCATGACAGTAACTTGCTTGAAGTTTTTAGCAATCTTTAGAGTAGAGTCCATAGAGAGGTCTACCTGATTGAGCATTTTCCCACCCAATTGGGCTGTTTAGGATGACAACCTGCAGGTAAAAATAAACATATTGGGTAGGTTTTTTTGTAAATGTTTGTATTACATTACAGTAGAATTTAGTTCAAATTGGGCAACTTTGGATTGTTTTAAATGCATTCTAAGTGGTATTACTAGTGGTAGCGATATTACCATGTCATAAGTGGATTGAGAGAAATTCACTGAGCATTCGAAGGAAGATGCTCTTAGCTGTCCGAGACCAACCTAGTACTTTGTCGCCAGTAATAGCCTACCTGCTGAGATAAGGCTACACAGGAGAGGTAGGCTGAGAAGAGAACCGTCTATGGGAGAAACGGAGACAGCACAACCTCAAGTTGAAAAGTGTCTGCAAACAAGATCCCTCCATCACAGCCTTCAGTTTTGATAATGCCTTTCAGATAAGTAACATTACAGGCTTCTTACTAGTTCTTAAGTTATGAAATTAGGCTATGTTACAATCGCCCCCAGACTGCTCTAATTTAGGGCTATTATCACTATTTGTGTGTGTGTGTGTGTGTGTGTGTGTGTGTGTGTGTGTGTGTGTGTGTGTGTGTGTGTGTGTGTGTGTGTGTGTGTGTGTGTGTCTGTGTGTGTCTGTGTGTCTGTGTGTCTGTCACTACTCACGTGAACACCAGACTATTCACGCTTTCTTGGCAGTCTCCAATGCTAGTGTGTATTAGGGTTAGAAAAATGTAAGAATGTGTATGTGTATTTGAAAGACTTTGAATCAACTTTGTATTTGGGATATTTTGCTACATAAATACATGGTGTTGTTGTTGCCTCTTTATTTCTCTTTTTGGGCAGATTTAAGTAAAGGTCAGATCAGAATGAAGGCCTCATCCTCAGACTGGAGAGTCTACAAATATTGCCTGAACTTTTTCTGAATTGGGGAAGGGGCTTTTCTGTTTCCACAGTCACCTTGAACATCAGGAGGCAGGTAAACTATGGCCAAACAACCAGCTGTCAGTTTGAAAGATGAAGGGCACAAAAGGCCATATCCTTGGCCTGAAGAACCATGACTTCATGTTGGATGGTGTTGCTGGATCTTGGAGGGGAGTGGCCATATAAATGTACAAGTTTGAGCTATTATCCACTATTCAGTCGCAGAATTTTAATGGTACTCTAGGGGCACAGGGGCAAGACATTGTTGTGCATTACCTGCAATCTGTGTGTGCAGAGTGTTCAGAAAGCACAACAAGACAATGCCATTGGCTTTGCAAAAGTCGATGGCCTCAAGTTACAGGTGAGAGGTGTGGTCGTTCGGCTGGGCCCACACACCACGGGCAATCAGCTGAAAACTGTGTTGCCACATAAAAAAAACTGCGAAAGTCACTGTTGGCTCGCTGAAAAGTTGCTAGATGATATTACGTATTACGTCACACACGACACACCGATCTCTAGAAAACTTGCCCACATGGCTACATCCATAATACAAAAGAGCAATGCCACCTACTTTTTGGAGAGCAGAACTGATGGTGGCACAGTTAAAGATTTTGTCACTGAAAAAAGGAGTTTTTAAAAGTCGCCAGATTCACCAAAAGTCGCTAAACCTAGCAACAAAGTCGCTAAGTTGGCAATCCGCTCAAAAGCATTTCAATACAGGTGAAGAACTTGGGACAAGGTTAAACGCAAGAGGCAAACTTGGTGAAGTCTGCATGAAAA
>NC_085867.1:51388662-51398662 GCF_034702125.1 Engraulis encrasicolus
AGCCGAGGCTTTTCAGTCAAAATAGTTTGAGCCAACGTGATAAAAAGGGCCCACGTGTGTGAGTAGGCTATGAGTTTCAACCCTTTCGTAGGATCCGGTATCCGGTTCCGGATCCGGCAAGATCTTAAGCAGTGGATCCGGTATCCGGCAGGATCCTAAAAATCAGGATCCGGTGCATCTCTAGTTTGAATCTGGATGGCAAGTCGTTAGGGAGGGTTTAGCCCGGTGACTGCGTTGGCCATTATGTGCAGTTACAGTAAACGGTTTGAACGCCAACCATTGGTTCCACAGCTTTTAATGTTATTGTCTGGTTTGCCAGGCAAGGCAGTTTCTGCCACACAGCGAAAATATGGAGCATCAGGGGATGCTGTGCTGGGACATGCTAAGCCATCCGTGCATACCAGGGCTTGCATGGGGACCCAGGTTCGAATCCCAACCCTACCTCATCTCTCCTCAATTCGTTTCCTGTCTCACTCTTCATTGTCGTTGTCATAATAAAGACAAAAAAATCCTAGAAATATTAAGATGGAGGATCCAGGTGACAAGGCGTTCCAGAGAGTTAGAACCGGAGAGGAGGCTCTTAGCTGGGCACGTGTCTTCAACACTTCCCCCTGCTCACAGCATGGAGCCTGCAAAGCTTTGGTCACAGTGCAAGAATGTGGAAAAATTGACAGAAACCAGTTGCTCACGCTCATACACTCATATACGCTCACACACATACACACACGCACACATGCACAAATCTTCCCTATCGTTCTTTTTGTATTATTGCCGTTTCTTTTATGTGCCCGTGTTTTAAGGACCCCCATTAATCTTCATCTCTTGAGTCATTCTTTCTATTTTTTTTACTCTTTCCCCTCCTGCCCCCCTTCCCCTCATCCCCCCTTTCCCTCATCCCCCCTTCCCCTCATTCCCTCCTCTCCTCTCCTCTCCTCTCCTCTGCTCTCCCTTCCTCTCCTCATGTTAACATGTCTGCCGGCTGGAGGCATTCTTTCCACCTCTGTCTTACTGGTCAAGTAACTTATTCTTCTCTTTCACTTTGCTTTACAGGAAGCTCTCTCTCTCTCTCTCTCTCTCTCTCTCTCTCTCTCTCTCTCTCTCTCTCTCTCTCTCTCTCTCTCTCTCTCTCTCTCTCTCTCCCTCTCTCTTTCTCTCTCCCTCCCTCTCTTTCCATGAGTTCAAATAACTGGGGAGGTGGTCAGCAAGTTTGCAGGTTGAATCAGAATTTCCAGGGGGTCCCTTTCCAGTGGCACGTTTCAGTTGTGTTTTATTCAATTGTGTGTGTGTGTGTGTGTGTGTGTGTGTGTGTGTGTGTGTGTGTGTGTGTGTGTGTGTGTGTGTGTGTGTGTGTGTGTGTGTGTGTGTGTGTGTGTGTGTGTGTGTGTGCGCGTGCGTGCGTGTGTGTGTGCGTGTGTGTGCGTGTGTGTGTGTACCTGTTTTGGAGGAGTAGGGGAGCGGGGACAGAGCAAAAAAATAGAGGCAAAAAGGAAATCCAAACACGTGAGATATACGCCAAACAGTTTCCATTTAAAGTGCTCTCATCCAGCTGCGCTGCCAAAGTAAAAACCAATACAGAAGGACGATGGGAGGGGATAGAGCCAGCGAGAAAAAGAAGAGAGGAGAGAGGAAGGGAGGGATGGATGGCATGAAAGGACATCATAATGGAGGAAAGAAGAAAATAAAAATGGTTAACTTAACTACCCTTGGTAAAATGCCTGTTGGAAAACGACGATGTTACCATAGAAATAGCCCATCAACGTCGGCATCTCCAAGTTGAACTCTGTATGAAAGACCGTATTGGGAAAACTGGCTCTGTGAAGCCCTGGAAAAACATGCTTGACAGAAACAAATGCATTGCCATATTTAAACTTCTGTACTCCTATCACAGACGATCCCCCTAATTACCTCATCTATCTGGCCAAGGAGTTCAGTTAGGCCTACTTAAAAAACACCTAATAAATATCCAATAACTTGTACTTTTTTAATCTGGGATGTCTACCTCAGCCAGCAACTGCATGGTAGCTTGTATTGCTAAATTGCAATTAGCTGAGTGAGGCTGTTCAATGGTATGGGGCCGTCATGTCCGTTTTGCAGCATTACTAAACCTCACCATCAGGGCCATAACCAGACATTTTCAAATACCGAGAACAAATATTGCACGGCGTACCGCATACTGTAGACCTACATAGATATGTGAAAATGTGAAAAAAAAAGTTGGGGCTGGTGAACAGAAATGATAACCCCTAATAATGTTCAAGTACTGATTTAGAAATGATGAAAAGGTTAAAGATTAAAATGTCTGTGCACGACACATGGGTAACACTTCCAAATAAGGGGCCATAATTAACAGTAAAGTAGCTACAGCCTAATACTTAAGTAAGGGTTAATACTCATTACTTAATGCCACATTAGACATTTATTAATTGTTATTAATGCATTAGTAAGCAGTTACTTAACTATTAGATAACTATTACCTTGTGTTACAGTTAATAGCATATTATTATTTAACAAATAGATAAGTAAGGGCACAGTTAATAGTTAAGTAGCTATCAGGTCATACTTAACTAAGGACCAAAATTAACACCTACTTAATACAAAAGTAAGGCATAACTAAAGGTTAATGAATACATAAATATTGGGTTTTGGGACCCTTATATTAGAGTTGGCTGAGGATAACTAATGGTTAATTAATAGATAGATATTGGTGTTTGGGACCCTTATATTAGAGTTGGCTGCGGATAACTAATGGTTAATTAATCGATAAATATTGGTGTTTGGGACCCTTATAATAGAGTTGGCTGAGCATACCTAATAGTTAAGCAATTAATCTACTGTGACATCTAGTTTTCACTCATTCAAATCACTGTAATAGTGGCAACAGGAGCCATTATATAGCAAGGATTGGACGTACACTTCTCAATGATGGTGGGGTGATGAGATGTAATTTTTTCATGTACCACTTATTAATTTTAATGGTAAAAACCCTACAATAAATGCAAAACATTATGAAGAGTAATAGTTTTGAAGCGAAACTAAACCATTCCTTTGTGATAATTAAGTTAATGTTTGAGAATATTAGCTCCAAGAAGTGCAGTGCATGATGGGTACGCAATCTACAGACAACAATATTTCGGTATTATTTAATCATTAGATATGCCTTGCTTTTGTATTAAGTAAGTGTTAATTAGGGTCCTTAGTTAAGTATGACCTAATAGCTACTTAACTATTAATAGCTACTTAACTTAACTATTAACTGTACCCTTACTTATCTATTAGTTAAATAATTATATGCTATGAACTTGTGACACATGGTAATAGTTATCTAATAGTTAAGTAACTCCTTACTAATGTTTAACATGGGAATTAATAACAATTTATATGTCTAATGTGGCATTAAGTAGTGATTACTAACCCTTACTAAAGTATTAGGTTATACAGTCCCTCCAGGATTTTGCGCTGGGATTTTGTGATTTTTGCGGTCAAAATGTCTGATTTTGTGGCGGCATTTTCTCATTTTTTGCAAAGATTTTGCGGCATTTTCTCATTTTTTGCAAAGATTTTGCACCCCTTTCTGGGGTTTTTTGGTAACTGAAAACCACAATCAGTCTGAGCAGGCTTACGACAAAAGAGAGAGAGATTCAGAAACACACTTTCTATATAATAGAATAATAAAATATTGACAATAATAAAATATTGTCAAAAACTGCCAGAGCGTCTTATAAGCCAGTGCGTCCAATGTGTAAAAAAAAACATGGCCGCGACACTCATAAATCTCTGTCGATATTTTAAAACGACTTCGGGGGAAAACGGGACTGCGCGTTATGAAAAAGTACTTGTGGGTATAGCCTACCAGTAGGCTAATGAAGAGCGTCGCGGGGTACAGTAGCCAGGTTGTATGCAAGCGTTACAATGTCACCTGTTGGAAGACGCGTCTCTCTCTCTCTCTCTCTCTCTCTCTCTCTCTCTCTCTCTCTCTCGTGCTCATATTGCAAGCTGTTGCATATTAGGCTATTTGCTTGATGCAAAGTTGTGATGGCATACACGCTCTCGTTGACATGGTTGTGTGCATGGTTGCATGGATTCGCAAGACTTTATTGCAATAACACAGTGAAAGCGTGGAAGGGCCGTTCACTTCCTATCTCGGTGTCCTTGACTGAAACAAGTTGCAAAACTCCACACTTCCGAATCGAATCCTTTGCGATCGGCACTACAGTGATTGTTATCAGAAGGCTTGTGCCTACGCATAGACATAGACCCTTAAATTACAAACATTAGCGAACATTGAAAAAAGATCAGACAACGACCGTCGGGTAGCATGCTCATGAAAGCGACAGGGGAGAGTGGAGAAGTTGCGCAAAAATGTAACGTAAGATGTTTGCTACTGTGCGACAGCACCGCCACTATTTCATGACTGCATACACTTCTTCGTCATGGATAAATGGGCAACAATACTTTTTTTCCAGCCAGGATTGCACTGAAAAGTAGGCTACTGCTGTTAAAGGAAGGTCACGGATGTGCAGCACCGACGCCTGCGTGTATGTGTGAGGGAGGGGAGGAGAGAGACACGAGCTGCTGAGATGAGGGTCGCGACTTGCGAAATAGCAGGCAATTATTTTTCAATGTTTCAGTGACATATTAACAAAAATGCTTCCTATTGGTTTTTGTCTCCGGTGGTATTGTAGTCACATTTTTATTTTCTGACGAAAATATAAATCAATAAACTCCACAGAATGTTGAAGGGGACAAAGGGGAAATTTTGCGGGGAAAAATGCGGCTTTACAGGAATTATGTGGCATCGTGAAATTATGCGGAATATCATTGAATTTGCATGAATCCATGCGATCGCTGAATCGCGAAAAACTGGAGGGACTGGTTATAGCTAATTTGCTGTTAATTATGGCCCCTTATATATATGGCCCCTTACCATGTGTCTCAAGTTCATAGCATATAATTATTCAACTAATAGATAAGTAAGGGTACAGTTAATAGTTAAGTAGATATTAGGTCATACTTAACTAAGGACCTTAATTAACACGTACTTAATACAAAAGCAAGGCATATCTAATGATTAAATAATACCGAAATATTGTTGTCTGTAGATTGCGTACCCATTATGCACTGCTCTTCTTGGAGCTAATTTTCTCAAACATTAACCAAATTATCACAAAGGAATGGTTTAGTTTCGCTTTAAAACTATTACTCTTCATAATGTTCTGCATTTATTTTAAGGTTTTTACCATTAAAACTAATAAGTGGTACATGAAAAAATTACATCTCATCACCCCACCATCATTGAGAAGTGTACATCCAATCCTTGCTATATAATGGCTCCTGTTGCCACTATTACAGTGATTTGAATGAGTGAAAACTAGATGTCACAGTAGATTAATTACTTAACTATTAGGTATGCTCAGCCAACTCTATTATAAGGGTCCCAAACACCAATATCTATCGATTAATTAACCATTAGTTATCTGCAGCCAACTCTAATATAAGGGTCCCAAACACCAATATCTATCTATTAATTAACCATTAGTTATCCTCAGCCAACTCTAATATAAGGGTCCCAAAACCCAATATTTATGTATTAATTAACCATTAGTTATGCCTTACTTTTGTATTAAGTAAGTGTTAATTTTGGTCCTCTGTTAAGTATGACCTGATAGCTACTTAACTATTAACTGTGCCCTTACTTATCTATTAGTTTAATAATAATATGCTGTTAACTTGTAACACAAGGTAATAGTTATCTAAAAGTTAAGTAACTGCTTAGTAATGTTCAATTATTAATAACAATTAATATGTGTCTAATGTGGCATTAAGTAATGATTATTAACCCTTACTTAAGTATTAGGTTGTAGCTACTTTACTGTTAATTATGGCCCCTTATTGGAAGTGTTACCGACACATGTAGAAGATCCAACAGAGTAAGTAGACCTATGGAAAATGTAGGCCTATAGATTTACAAGACATACAGTAGGCCTATGTAATAAATAAGCGTACCTAGAATTTGATGGAGATGATACTCTGAAAAGGTAACATAAATGGGCAGCATACATTCTGGAAATGAGCCACTAAAACATTAAACTGACTCTTGCCCTCTGGTATGCCGAATGGAACGCCCTCGTGTGTAGTTGCTGAACCGCAGCCAGATGATGAAAATCAGGTTACTAAAACATAGGCCTACTCTACCTTTAATTAATATTGATAGGCTATTGATTCATTGGACATTGATATTGATAGGCATGAGTGTCAATAGCCTATACACATGTTTGAAGTGCAGGCAATTTGGCCAGATAACTAACTAAATATAGGCTAGATTACATAACCTTCAGTTTGAAACCATGTAGGCCTACATTGTATAGCTATTGCTAACCAACAGCCTGAAAAGTCTATGGGCTGTGTTGTATCCATAACTAAATTGAATGTGAAAACTTGTTTCTAAATGTGCTGGTCCTATTGCTGATCAGGCTATAACAACGCTGTCTTACAAAAGCGCACTTATAGGTCTAGGCTACTTCTGTGCTTCAATGCTGCCAAATCATAGACTAGGCTAAATTATACCAACATGGCATGCATACCATTCGAAAGATGAGCTCAGCTTTCCATCAGTAGCCTATGCCAATAACCTGAATGCGGCAGAATGGCCAAGAAAACCGCTCGTCAAACATGTCATATTTTCTGATGAGCACTTGATTGCGCAGCTATTGTTTGTTGACGTTAATATTTCGCCTACTGCTGGACAAAGACGATATACAAACCGTTGGAAAGGGCAGAAACAGACCTTTTCAATGGTACCACGCATATACACATACACGAAAGTGATGTCAATACAAACGCCAATTTAAACGTTTGTGCAAAAACAGAGATTTAAAAAATCCCAGCACTTGATTGTGCAGCTATGTTTGCCTATGTTAATATTTCGCCACCCTTGAACGCACAAACGTGATTTAGTCTACATACCTTTGGAAAGGGCAGAAACAGACCTTTTCAATGATGCCATGCACTTACACATATACTAAAGTGATTTCAATACAAACACCAATTTAAATGTGTGTGCAAAAACAGAGATAAAAAAACCCTGAATGATACCTCGCGGTGACCTGATGATATGCTTTGGACGATACGGACATATTCACAGGCGAAATTAACTCACCTCCTTCTCCCTTTCTTTCCCCCTGACCCTTTGGCTTTCCAACGCTGAGTTTAGTTTGTTTCAGAGTAGATTTCTTCATCTTGCCTGTAGCCCTTTCCAGATTCTACCACCACATCTACTGACTGGGTATTGGTAAAGTTCTATCTCGTGGTGCTCGGATGTAACTGACTTTTGCGAAGCCGCATAATAGAATGCAGGGCCGGATGCAGTAGGCTACAGTATTTCCACATAGTTTTGAATTAACATGATTATAATATGATTACTGTTAGGCTATGTGGAGTTCATTTTCAAAAAAACATGAGAATCCATGCTCATATTTAAACCATCAAAGTCAGAACGATTTTCATCATTCTCTGAATTAAATATATATATATAAAATAACGGCAAAATACCAAGGACATGACCTCGGTGTCCTCAATACTGGTTACGGGGCTGCTCACCATGAGTGCTGTGATCTATGTGTAAGTTATATGCAACTCCACCCAATTCCAGTCCTCTGTCAGGTCTTTATTCACTATTTCTTTCGTCTCACAGACCCTGTGGGGTCGTGGTCTGGCAGGATGTCAGGGATCATAGTGTGTGTGTGCGTGCGTGCATGTGCCTGTGTGTGCGTGTGCGTGCGTGTTGGTGTGTGTGTTGGTGTGCGGTAAGCAGTGGTCCTAGGGGGGCTGGGAAGTGGTCATACCGTAAGAAATCTCTTTATTTCCCTTAGACAACTGACCTCGAAGCCCATGTTATGGTGACCATGACATTAGAGATGCACCGGATCCTGATTTTTAGGATCCTGCCGGATACTGGATCCACTGCTTAAGTTCCTGCCGGATCTGGAACCGAATACCGTATCCTACGAAAGGGTTGAAACACATCAAGTCAAGTCAAGTCAAGTCAAGTAGGTTTTATTGTCAATTTCTTTACATGCACTGGTCATACAAAGAATTTGAAATTACATTTCTTGCTTTCCCATACAGACATAGACTAATCTAGGTAAGGACATAGACAGTATAGACATAGACAGTACTTATACATGGACTTAAGACAGTATGGACATAGACAGTGCTCATACAGACATTTAAAGTGCAAGACTGGACAACAGAAGACTTGTAGAGGACATACATTAAGAGGTATTTGTTGTGCTTTTGTGCTTTTCCTAAAAAAAAAAAAAAGTCCTTTATAGCGTTCTAACATGGTAATAGTAGCATTTTGAAGAAAATAAATATTAAAAAAGGTCTGTCAAGTACACCAGCAGCAGTGTGTGTGTGTGTGTGTGTGTGTGTGTGTGTGTGTGTGTGTGTGTGTGTGTGTGTGTGTGTGTGTGTGTGTATGTGAGTGTATGTGTTTAGTGCAGGTAGAAGGTGCGGTGTGCGTCTTGTGTGTGTGTTGTGTGTGTGTGTGTGTGTGTGTGTGTGTGTGTGTGTGTGTGTGTGTGTGTGTGTGTGTGTGTGTGTGTGTGTGTGTGTGTGTGTCAGTGTGTGTATGTATGGGTTTAGTGCAGAAAGTGCAGTGTGCTTGTGTGTGTGTGTGTGTGTGTGTGTGTGTGTGGTGTGTGTGTGTGTGTGTGTGTGTGTGTGTGTGTGTGTGTGTGTGTGTGTGTGTGTGTGTTGTGTGTGTGTGTGTTGTGTGTGTGCATGTTTTCTTGAGTTAGTGCAGGTTTGAAAGTTCAGTCACAAGTATAGTAGTGCAGGTGGAATGTTTCAGTCGCAGATATGGTCGGTGGGGGGGGGATGGGGGGGGGGGTTGTCAGTGGCCTTGCTGGCTAGAGGCTGAGAGTCGAGGGAGAGTGGGTTGAGTGTTCAGCATCTTGATCGCTTGGTGCATTGTGCTGCTCGCCAGCCTGGTGGTATGGGAACGGAGGCGCCTGTACCTCTTTCCAGAGGGCAGGAGGCTGCTGAACAGTTTTGTGTGCAGGGTGGCTTGTGGTCTTTGATGATCATCAGGTGCTTTCCGGGTGAGGCGTGTGGTGTAAATGTCCTGCAGGAGGGGAGTGGTACTCCAATGATCTTCTTCGCTGTGTTCACAACACGAGCGCTGGAGTTGACGTGTCTCCTGTTTTCTCCGTGCAGCTTCCTCCCCACACTGTGATGCAGTGGACACGACGCTCTCTATGGTTCCTCTGTAGAATGTTGTCATGAGGAGGGTGTAGCACTGTAGCACTTGCCTTCTTTAGTTTGCGCAGGAAGTAGAGACGCTGATGGGCCTTCTTCGCCAGTGATGTAGTGTTGGTGGTCCAAGAGAGGTCGTCGCTGATGTGCACTCCAAGGAACTTGGTGCTGCTCACTCTCTCCACAGCATCGCCGTCGATGGTCAGTGGTGGCAGTTGTTTTTGGACCCTTTGGAAGTTGACAACAATCTCCTTGGTCTTGTTGACATTCAGCAGGAGGTTGTTGTCTTTGCACCATCTGGCCAGCAGGTCTACTTCTAGCCTACACATAGCCTACTCACACACGTGGCCCTTTTTATTACGTTGGCTCAAACTATTTTTTAGACTCATTGGCTTACTACCACACTGCCTGCACTGGCCGCTTTCAAAGGGCTTTCACTCCATGCAGCAGTTGGGGTTGTGAAAGACTGACTGAAAAACCTAGGCTAGAGATGCACCAGATCCTGATTTTTAGGTAACTGCCGGATACCGGATCCACTGCTTAAGATCCTGACAGATCTGGATCCTGTGAAAAACCCTATTATCCTGCCGGATCCTGAACCGGATCTTGGATCCTGTGCATCTCTACATGACATTGATATAAGTTTTGATTGGGACTAAATCTGACCCCATACTTGTTTGAAAAGGAGTTGGTCTATGAATTTGGCGCATTTATTCTTTTGTGTTTATTTTTCAGTGCAACAGCT
>NC_085867.1:51401162-51421162 GCF_034702125.1 Engraulis encrasicolus
ACACACACAAGCGTGAAATCAGCAGTAAGTCACCTTGGGATCAAGCGGCCGTGGGGGAAAACAAGACGACACTACAATCACATAGAAGTATTCAAAGGCTATAAGACTGACATGCAAATGACGGGCATAGCAGCAGACGTCTTGTCAGGAGTGACATTGTCAACAAACACCTTCATTTCCCCTGCTGCGCTCCCCGGTGTGTTGTAGAAGCCATCATCTCCCATGGCAACAGCAGGGGAGGGGAGGCAGCCTTGTTTCCCTAGGTACGGTAGGGCATGTCAAAGGGATTGGACATGGCAGAGTCCCGCTCTCAAAGTAGAGAAGGAAAACATGGAAAGTATGACTAACACGATGTTCGCACATACTAGCATATGCACACAGAGAGATACCCCCAACTCCCTCCCTCACACACACACACATGCATACACAGCCTCACGCGCACACTCTCTCTCTCTCTCTCTCTCTCTCTCTCTCTCTCTCTCTCTCTCTCTCTCTCTCTCTCTCACACTCCTACACACGCACGCACACACGCGCACGCGCGCGCACACACACACACACACACACACACACACACAATTTGGGCAAGTCATGTGACCGCTATGGATGCTACCAAGTCAAATCAATGCCAGAAACCAAAGTCACGTTTTTCCCAAGTGATGTTTTCCTTCCATGCAATGACAGGAAAGTCGTAGTGTGTGTGTGTGTGTGTGTGTGTGTGTGTGTGTGTGTGTGTGTGTGTGTGTGTGTGTGTGTGTGTGTGTGTGTGTGTGTGTGTGTGTGTGTGTGTGTGTGTGTGTGTGTGTGTGTGTGTGTGAGAGAGAGAGAGAGACTGAGAGAGAGATTTTGTGTGTGGCATAATTAACACCGTCATATAAATGGTGCTGTTGCAGGTTACCACACTCACAACCTCCCGCCTTCCAAAATAAGACTAATTAACTGCAATTGCAAAATGTGTGCGTGTGTGCGTTTGTGTGTGTGTGTGTGTGTGTGTGTGTGAGAGAGAGAGAGAGAGAGAGAGAGAGAGAGAGAGAGAGAGAGAGAGAGAGAGTCTGGGAGAGTAAGTAAGTGTGTGTGTGCGTGTACGTGTGCATGTGTGTGCGATCGTGTCCGTGTGTGCGTCCTGAGTTGCATGTTCCCCTTCCTCTTCATTCTTATAGTCCACCCTGTCATACTCTGTGCATCCACACACAGGCATGCACGCACGTGCACGTGCACGCGCATGCGTGCACACACACACACACACACACACAAAACACACACACACACACACACACACACACACACACACACACACACACACACACACACACACACACACACACACACACACACACACACACAGAAACACAAACATACACTTTGGGCTGAGCTAACACAACAGCCAATCCTTACAGCTTTCATTACATTTAGCAGAGACTTTATCCTTTATTCAAATGAGGAGAGCAACCTGCAATATGTGGGTGAAGTCCGCCGGAATATGAAGGAAAACTGTCTTGAAAGAGCAAAAACTTCACAGGGAACTTGAGGGTTGAAAGATATTGCTCATTTTATACCCGTCCTTCAGTTCAGTAACTGACTTTCACCGTTCTCAAGTTCTTCCAGACGTATTCTTTTTCTGGTCTTACTTCTAGTTCCAAGCTAGCAACTATAATAGACGAGTCTTGTAAACACGTTTGTGCGCAATGCTGCGCATGCGCCAAAAATGCTGTGTGGTAAGAAGAGCTGAGATAACAGCATTCTCTATTCGGGTATAGTGCGAAATCCCTGGCATGAAACCTTACATCCTGGCAGAAACTTAGCCAGAAATAGGCTTACCACATGACGTGTTATACAACATATTGGTCATGGTGGGTTATGGTCTCAATTTATTTTGCTAATCGAAGCTTTGGCCAGCTATGAAATGTTCTTAAAAACAGTGTGTCACTGAATGTCTTTATCCACTATGTTTAGGCAACGAGACATTGCATCAAACTGAAACATACCAGTTTTGTTTCCGGACGTTAGCTGTGTAGTTGGTCACATAAATACACAGTATAATAGTTTTTCATGTCACAAAAGCACCCTGATAAGCCTCATGACTCATTAAAGAACTGTGCAATGAAATCAAGTTCCACACAACACCCATGATAAGGCTATTATTATCTACATTACCGTTACCAGCTGCAAGCCCAAACATCGCAATTTGCTAAGCTGATTTTCATTTTATTGTATAGCTGTTTGCATACTGATGGCACACCAAAATGTGATAGGTTGCAATATCAGTAACGTGGACAAAATACCTGAAGGGAAAACGTGCGGGACCACAATGCTGCATAGCTCTGGGAAACTAGCTATTTTGTCAGCTTGCTAGCTAACGTCAAGATCAGATTCCAGTGTATTCCACTTGTCATAGAAATGAGCTGTTACACCAAACAGCTTAACAGTGTAGGCTACTCTAGGTTGCCCAATAACGGTCTTTACTTTGTAGTGTTGACGTGATGTACCGTGAGTGTGTATGCAACTCGGAGCCAGCTAGGTTTCTGATGGCTACGAGTCTTTCCCCATGATATTTCAGACGTTTTAAAAATAGGATGGAGATAATAATTATACCGGGTGTGATGTGGAACTGGATGTCATTGCACAGATCTTTAATAAGTCATGATGCATCAAGTTAATAAGTCATGATGCTTACCTTCTGGGGTTGTTTGTAGTGTATTCCCAACACAAGGTGAAGTGACCAAGCTCTGTCTTGCCACACGGAAGCTGAGAAATGTAAACAGTGACGTCACGCACAGATTCCCTTATTGAGGCTTATGGTACCAGATAGCCGCTAATGGCTAACTGAACTGGAGCTCGTTTCCCAAAAAAGATGCTTCTTAGCCTTACATGCAAAGTTTAGGATAGATTCAACAAATGTTTCTACGTCTGTTTCCCAAAGATTATCATACGTGAACGCACATGCACAGCCTCTAATATCGTAATTAAAGTGATACTGTCCCATATTTGGAAATAAGCTTATATTACACCTCTACTTGAGTTAAATTATTGAGTTTTGAGTACATGAGAAAGGTAAAACTCAATCAATTAACTAAAGGAGACGTGTAAAATAAGCGTATTTCCAAAAATGGGACAGTATCACTTTAAAGTTGCTCTTAAGCAGGGCTGTAGTCAAGTCCACCTTTGTAGAGTCCAAGACAAGTCCAAGACCAGAATAGTCAAGTCCGAGATGAGTCCGAGTCAAAAGAGTTTAGAGTCCGAGACAAGACTGAGTCCAACAAGATTCGAGTCCAAGTCAAGTCCGAGTCACATGTCGGTCAGTGTTAAACAATGAAAAGGATGAATGTCAATTATGAGAATGTTTGAAGGTAACCTATATGCCATGAATGTGAAGACAAACATTTATGTTGTTGGATTTCAAGCTCCACTCTAGAATTTATTATAGCCAATGCTCTGAACAAAATAAAGACAGACCCGGTCGAGTCCAAAAGCTTAATTTGGCAAGACCAGTGTCCGAGTCCAAGACAAGTCCGAGTCCAGTTGATGGCGAGTCCAAGACAAGTCCAAGTCCGAGTCCGGACTCGAGTACTACAGCCCTGCTCTTAAGGGCTGCTGTTCACATTTGGGGTCCTGAAGTACCGATGTTTGCCGTCAGAGTGAAGCGCGTCGTCATTATCTCCAAAACCACTTACAAAATGCAAAATGTGTTAATGTCAAGAGTTGCTTTTTATAAGGGTGGGACTAGTGTTGTAGCAGTTTGAAACTTTTGACAGGAGTTATTATTGGCAAATTAAAAACAATGCACACAATGAAATTCTGCCAGACTTTACATTGGCACAAATACTGCCCGACAACTAACCACAGGGCACTTTATTAACCATATGAGCGGTAACCAGACATTTTCAAATACCGAGGTCAAATACTGCGTGCTGTACTGTATACTGTACATTTAGAATGTTTCAAATACTTCAGTCAAACCCTTAAGCTTGTTTTAATTCATCACTGCCTTGAGGATGAATGGGGGTGTCGTATACAGACTGAATTTATCATTGTTGATCATGTATCCATTTTTATCGTACATACATTTTACATTACTGAAATAAATACAGAGGACATGACCTCTGTGTCCTCAATGGTAGTTACGGCCATGCATATAGGCTATAAGATCAACATAAAGCATGTGAAGTAGTGTGTTAAAAATTAAGAAGACATCTAAATCAAACAAGTGGCCAAGGCCTATTAGGCCTAGTTGGAGTTCCAAATTGGGTTACAATCTTTAGCACATGTTCAAGGCTTTGACAACTGTCGGGAGAATTTTACATCTCAGCCTACTGTTATTTAAAACAATTTCAGTCAAAATCTCCACAAATCTCCTCACTTCAGGTGAAGGTTGGGTGGAGCAATGATTGACGTTTACACTGCTTCACCGCACGAAATAGCCCAGCAGAGCTGCGTCCAGGGTTCAGGCAAGATATGACTGCAGCCTAGGGGCCCCCATCTACCTGATTGGCCAGAAATGGAATAATTGCAAAATTGTGACAAGATTCAATAAGCGATCAAAATAATTAATCTGTCGTGCTGAGCACAGTTAGTAGACATGTTATCCTTAATAATTAGCATGTAGCTGTGATCTATATGTAACTATGAAACGTCTAAATTTGTCGCGAAATTTGCCTTGAGGGAGGGCCACAGAAACCTGTAGCCTAGGGGCCTCATGCCATCTTGATCTGGCCCTGGCTGCGTCGTCACCATGCAACCGTGCCACTCTCCAGCCGCACCACTCCCCAGCGACTCGCTACACAGATTCAAACATGGAAAAACGTGTTACACAGAGTGCTGTGATTTAACATCAGATTTAGTGTTCTTTCTGGTTCATTTTCAATGGTGAAATGCTAGACCAACTCACTTGGCAAAAATATTTCCGGCCACTCGTTGGGTTTGTGGAGTTAACTATGCTACTATCTTGTAACATGTTAGTTTTTTGAACAGTGACGACTGTGAAAGTGAAAGCCCAACTGGGAAACTCCAACTCCCATTGTCAATGTGACACAGCACACAAGTGTTCACTGCACACTGCACACAACAAAATTGCATTTATGCCTCACCCGTGCAAGGAGGCAGCCCCCAATGGCGCCCCAAGAGAGCAGTGCGGCAGGGCGGTACCATGCTCAGGGTACCTCAATCATGGAGGATGGGGGAGAGCACTGGTTAATTACTTCCCCCACCTACCTGGCGGGTCGGGAGTCGAACCGACAACCTTTGGGATACAAGTCTGACGCCCTAACCGCTTACCCATGACTGCCCATGACTTGTGATATGGTGCTTGGTGCTTGCCTTGAGCAGAGGAACACAGAATCCGCAGCTGGATGCATCCAACAACACCAGCAGGCAATATACAGGGAAGCCGACGGGGGGGATGAAGGGGTCAGTTATCCCGGGCCCAGGGAGAGAGGGGGCCTAGAATTGGGTTCTCATTACATTACTGATTGAATTGGGGGGGGGGGGGGGGACATTTGGATGACTTTGTCCTGGGCCCCAGCCAAAGTTGTCAGTGGAACTGGCAATATACATCTCCCTGCGTTACCTCCTCTGTCTGCCCACAAACCCCACGCTTTAACTTATCATATAAGAGCTGTGAAAGTGTCACCAAATCACTGAGGTCCCATTCTTTGAAACGTCTTGCCTATTTTAGGACTTTTTGGTGTGCATGGCCTACGTCCTCAGTTTGACTGAGGATGGGTAGGGATGAACACCAAGCAGTTAGCTTGATTTGTAGACTTGTAAACCACCTATCTAAGGGAGAGTGTGTGTGTGTGTGTGTGTGTGTGTGTGTGTGTGTGTGTGTGTGTGTGTGTGTGTGTGTGTGTGTGTGTGTGTGTGTGTGTGTGTGTGAAGAGAGAGAGAGAGAGAGAGAGAGAGAGAGAGAGAGAGAGAGAGAGAGAGAGAGAGAGAGAGAGAGAGAGAGAGAGAGAGAGAGCGCATTTTAATTGGGAAAGGGTAGGGGTGACATTTAAATGTGTAGACTGTGTAATTGGATTAAAATGGATAGTAGCACACATGCACACAGTGCACTGTATATTTATAGTAGACGATGGTGTCTAATTAGCGGTACGGGGTAACAAAGAAGTAAGGCGGGTCTCACATCAAGGCCAGCAGTGGGGGAAAAACAATTCATGTACGTATATTATTTTAGACAACTAGCAAGTAAGTCATTACCGTCATAGGACAGACATTAAATTCATCTTTTCCATAGCCAAGCGCTAATGTATGCTACTGTCAAGAACCTTAATTTGGTAAACCCAAAGCTTCACACACACACACACACACACACACACACACACACACACACACACACACACACACACACACACACACACACACACACACACACACACACCGTACAACTCTACAGAGGCCTTCGCAGAGGGAACAGAAACTGCAGCAAAAGGCGTTTGGTTGCCAGTGACATTAAACATCATAAAACTCACTGTGTGAAGCTCACCACTACACTGGCCTTCTGAGGTTGTCTGGCACACGTTAAAGTGTGACCTCATAACCGTTGGAGCTACACCCTGGAACAGTAATATGGTGTGTGTATCTGTGTGTGTGTGTGTGTGTGTGTGTGTGTGTGTGTGTGTGTGTGTGTGTGTGTGTGTGTGTGTGTGTGTGTGTGTGTGTGTGTGTGTGTGCGAGAGGGAGAGAGAAAGAGAAAGAGAAAGAGAGAGAATTAATATGGAACTGTGAGAATTGTACAGTACGCAGAGTGTGCTATGTATTGTATACAGTTACAAGTGAACCCAGAGCGTACAGCTGGACTGGGTCTTCTATAGCCTTCTTGGCCCACTGTGTTCTGCAGGACTGACTGGAGAGAGAGAGCCAGGCAGAGACAGAGGGAGAGAGAGAGTGACTCAGAGAGAGAAAGAGAGAGAGATAGAGAGTGAGAAAGAGAGAGTGGAGGTGCTGAGAAAGGGGGGGGGATCCTACAAGCATGGCAGAGGCAGAGGAAAGAAAAGGAGAAGAGAAGAGAAGAGAGATAAATAGCCCACGTTTGTCTTTAACGCTTCACATATGTGCTCTCCGTCTGCACAGTACATTCCAGACACACATGCGCAGTCACACAAAGATATTCACGCACACACAGTCACACACACACACACACACACACACACACACACACACACACACACACACACACACACACACACACACACACACACACACACACACACACACACACACACACACAGGGGGGAAAGAGGAGATTGTCGGGTTATAATAAGGAAAAGAAAGCAGGGGACGGAGCGGAGGAAGAAAGCACGAATAGAACAAGAGAAGGCAGCGGCAGATCACAGGAGAATTCCACGCCATAAAAACCGCACCGCAGCTGGGCTGCTGCCTAGCAATCAAACGCCCCCTGGTGGCCAAACGAGAGAGTGCACCCAAAAATGTCCACAGAATGGGCTAGCTCCACACAGTGTTGCCAAATTGAAAATGCTGAACTATCGGACCAAAACCTCGTTTTGGGGAGGAAGTTATCAGACAAGAACCAAATGGCTGTTTCAAGGCAACTAAATGAAATTATTTGAAACTCTGAAATTATCGTACATCATGTCTTTGATCGTACAGCGGACAAAATGGACCATATAATACAAATACGATAATTATCGTACATCTGGCAACACTGGCTCCACATGTCTCCCATCAGTCTCGCGTTGAAATAAACGCGAGCGCTTGACCAAAAGACTACAGAGAACATACAGACAGTGATGGAGCTTTCAGATAAACTGTTTAGAGAGGATAGGCTGTGCTTGGCCCCTTGACACAACTGAAGCACAGGTGTAGAAAGAGAATAAACTGCAGAAAAGAGAAGAGAAGGCTAACTGTTTACAAGGGCCAGGCGTGTTATGGAGAGAGAGTAAAACCATCTGCTGTGCTGTGGTGAAAAAAAATCACCAAACCTGGAAAGGTGTATAATGAGAGTCGAACTTACAAACGAAGCTGTATGCTTTTTGATTGAATTTTTTCAATAATAGTTGGTGAGCACACAGTTTGGCAAAACAAACGTTTTTTTTCATGAAATCATTACTGGTTGCTTGACGGAAGGGGAAAAGTCTCCCTCCTTGGTGTTGGGCCTCTGTGTTGATGGAAGTGAGACACACCTGGTGCAGTGCTGAGAGTGTACCACGTGCCCATCATCCACTCACATAGCTGAGTGCTACAGATCTGAGATCAGTTCTGGAAAAAACACCGATATGGTCTTGAGTCTAGAAGACTAAATGATGACAGGTCTCCCTTTGGCTTCCTGCTTCCTGTCTTCTCTCACCCACTCTACCACTACCCCCTCTCTAATCTCTCTCTCTATCTCTCTCTCTCTCTCTCTCTGTCTGTCTGTCTATCTCTCTCTCTCTCTTTCTCTCTCTCTCTGTCTTTCTCTCTCTCTTAGTGCTGCTGATGTGGATGTGCTGAGTTGAGTTGAGAACCTCACTTGTTATGAAATGCTCTCTGCTCAGCCAGAACTCCCCCTCATCCCTGACAAGAAGCCCTGCTCCTTTCCTTTCCTTTCCTTTCCTTTCCTTTCCTTTCCTTTCCTTCCCGTACCCCGTCTCTCTCTCTCTCTCTCTCTCTCTCTCTCTCTCTCTCTCTCTTTCTCTCTCTCTCTCTCTCTCTCTCTCTCTCTCTCTCTCTCTCTCTCTCTCTCTCTCTCTCTCTCTCTCTCCCAACCCCCAGACTCAACTACTTCCAGATGTGCTGGGACCAGAGGAGAAGGTGATGTCATCAGAGCCTAGAGGTTCTGGAACCGAGTACCCCACTCTCTCTCTTTCTTCCTTTTCCTCTCTCTCTCTCTCTCTCTCTCTCTCTCTCTCTCTCTCTCTCTCTCTCTCTCTCTCTCTCTCTCTCTCGCTCTCTCTCGCTCTCTGTTTTACTTGTTTTTTTTTTCATTCTCCCCTGTTTACTTCTCTCCACATGACAGACATGAGCATGAAGATGAAGTATATAAAAAAGTGGAGAACTCTGCGGAGAGAAACTGGGTACAGAATTTAACTCTTTGTTGATAAGGTACATGTGTGTTTGTGCGTTTGTGTGTGTGTGTGTGAGTGTGTGTGTGTGTGTGTGTGTGTGTGTGTGTGTGTGTGTGTGTGTGTGTGTATGTGAGAGAGAGAGAGAGAGAGAGAGAGAGAGAGAGAGAGAGAGAGAGAGAGAGAGAGAGAGAGAGAGAGAGAGAGAGAACGAATGAGTTGAGTTTGCATTATAGAGTATACCCCACCACCACCACCACCGACACCATCCCCTACATACAGTAGACGCATACACACACACACACACACACACACACACACACACACACACACACACACACACACACACACACACACACACACACACACACACACACACACACACACACACACACACACACACACACTCCTACAAAACTCGCCTCCTCCTCTCCTCCACAAGCACCATAATCTCCCTCCAACAGGAACTGGTCTGGACCAGAGAGACACCCCCCCCACCCCCCCCCACACACACACACATACACTTATTCATACAGACACACAAGACATACACATACTCAGACAACACTCGCCCCCTCCTCTCCACAGCAAAGCACCATAATCTCCCCCCGTAGCGCCTGATTGGTGGAGCAGCACACTGGCCCCTCCCTTTCATATCTATTTGATTGATGACAGAGCAACGGTGCAGCTGGGAAAGGAAGCCATCTCCAGGCAACAGGCCAAGCATCCTGGAGGACTAACATGTCATCCCCACTGAATTAAGAGACTGTGTATGGGTGAGGGGGAGGGGGAGGAGGAGGGGGAGGGCAGTGTCTGGCACTGGCTTGTGTTAGGATGAGGTTGGCTGACTCAGGGCCGTATTAAGACATGGTGGTGCCCCTGGACACTACACCAGGCAACTGCCCCCTTTATGAACAATATTTGTGAAGTTTGTGTCATGTGGTGCCCCCTAACTGGCTGTAAATGGTTGGTGCCCCTAGGCATGCAGCCACTGGCCCTTATGGATAATCCGGCCCTGGCTAACAGATTCAGTATACCCATCAGTGAGTCCTTTTACTGTAAAGTTAGCTTGTTGTCAATTTGACAGTGCGAAGATTAGTCTTTTATAGCACAGTACATTTATGGACTGAAAACTTATTTAAAGCAATAAATGATAGTACTGTGTATGTGTGATGTACAGCATGAGGGCATACATATGATGAAATATGGACACATGTAGGCCAAGATAATCTGATACATAAGGTTGTTGTGAGACTACACTTACTGAACTGAGCTACCCGTGTGTTCCGTCCTACCTTGTGGTCCCTCCTACACTTGATAAGATCTTTGTGATTCAAGGACATGAGTGTAGATACTCTATGTGTGTAAAACACTGTATGCTGCTGGACAGAGACCTAACTTCTAGGGATGCAAATTATCGATTAATTCATTAATCATTAGTTGATAGCCTTATCGATCGACTTACGATTAATTGATAAGCGGTGTTTCGCCCCGAAATGTCAATGTTTCTCGGAAAAAAACCTACTAAATCTAAAAATGTTAATTAAAAATTGAGATAATATACCACATTTCAATTAAATCTATTTCAATTCTTTAATCCAAAGGTGACTTAAATATTCCCACTATTCACACCTCTCTTCACACACACTCTTCACATGCCCATTTCACCTGGGTCTCTT
The DNA here is from genome assembly GCF_034702125.1 of Engraulis encrasicolus. Classification (NCBI taxonomy): domain Eukaryota; kingdom Metazoa; phylum Chordata; class Actinopteri; order Clupeiformes; family Engraulidae; genus Engraulis; species Engraulis encrasicolus. Next base: position 51,411,835 of record NC_085867.1, read on the forward strand.
GTCAGTTGAATTGTCGATTAATTGCGATTAATGGTTTTTAATCGATTAACGCATCGATCGATTAAAGACGATTAATCGATTAATCATTTGCATCCCTACTAACTTCCCTCAGGATTCTTAAAGTATATTTCCGTATATTTGCTGCTTTTGCGTGCACACACATGCGCATGCGCACACGCACGCACGAACGCACACACACACACATACACACACACACTTTCTCTCTCTCTTTTATCATCCACACACTCCTCCCATTACACCTGGACACGCTAGCAGTGTGTAAGCTGTCCAGATGTGCGACTGGTAGGTCAACAGCAAATGGGCCGTTTATTACACGGCTCTAGGCAGAGTAGAGTAGAGTAGAGTAGAGTAGCGCAGGGGGGTTACTGTTTGCTTGGTTGCCTGGGTAATTGGTGTGTAAATAAAATCAGCAGAAAGAATACACCTCAGGCAGGCAGGCAGGCAGACAACTACACACGCCCAGCAGAGCAGACTGGACTGGCGAAAAGGCAGTAAAGTACAAATGACTCATGTACATACGTACGTACATACGCACGCACGCACGCACGCACACACACACACAAACACACGCACACACACACACACACAGACTTTTTGGGTAAGTGTGTAGTGCAGGGAGCCCAGTGTTCTCATCCACCACAGGGGGAAACTCTTCACTGAGGCAACTTTACCAGATGAGTGCCCAAATCTGGCCAAACAGACTGGCCTTCCGTTTACTCTACTGGTTGCCTGCTTATTATCACCCAAATCTTTATTTGAATTGTCCTGTCGAGTGTCGAACCAAAGCATGCTGGAAAAATGCATAGACATTATTCTTGTTTGCCTTGAAAGTGATGCTATGACACATTAAATCCATAATAATTTATAAATTCAACAATAGCCACCTTGTTTACAGGTATATTTTAAGATCATCTTGCAGAAAGAAAGGCAGTAAAATTGTAACACACAAAGCAAATCATTTGGCAGTAGATTCTAAAAGTTGCATGAAAAAAGAAGCAAGTCTCATACTAATGTCCTTCAAATTGTGCATGCGATGGACCATTTGGTATTGTGCAAAAGGTGTCAGGCCTGGTTAAGTGGTGAGTCTCCCCGCTCTGTATGTTTCCAGTCTTGGCTGAACCATTTGTTGCGTCTCTGTTTTTAAGGGTGGTCCTGCACATATTGCAGGGGTCTGGGAGGAAAGCGCTAGTGCTATGTGGTACTCTGTGGGAAGTTCAAAATGTCCTAACTTTCTTGTACGGTATTACTGTGTCATGGGATTACATGTGCCATGTTCTATTCTGTGTTCTAGAAGATTCTTATGTTACACATCACACCTGTCATTTTCAGAATTATCTGTGTGCTATGCCAGCTAATTACCGGCAGCACGTCAGAGGTATGCATATAATCATGATCATTTTAGTAGAGTCTACAACAACAGTCTCCCAAAGGCAGGTCAAGTAAGTATTACATTAAAATGCACAGCAAAAATGTTTTTATGTGTTTTAGAAACATATTATAGGGATTGAGCGATACTCATCCCATATGCTGTAGCATGCTGAGCACCATCAAAGCACAATAAATTAGAGTACAGGAAAATGACAATGCCAGCTATGAATTATTGACTGGAAGTAATTTGAATTTCCCTGGCTTAATTCTTCATGTCGCGCAGATGATTCTTTAGAGGTTGTAGATTTAAGCATCCCAACTCAGCATTAGACTGAAAAAAAAAAACTCAGAGGAGGATTCAGAGCAGTCTAAAAGAGATTAGACTAGAATGACATTTTTTAAATTCTGAAGAGAGTTCATTTTGTGCTCTCAGTGCCCTTGTCTTAAAAGACCAGCTGCATGCAGCATCAACCCTAAACATACCACAGTTCCATGCCTAAATCACACACTCAAAGTGTTCACTTGTGGCTTTTTTGCCTGTAAGGAGCTGCTAACAGCCTCGCCAAGAACACGGAGTTCTCTGCCACAGTGCTGAGCTCATGAGTTCAACAGAAATCGACATTTGCCAATAGGCCAGACTAAAACACTCAAGAAAAAAAGTTCATTGAAACAGTACGGTCTACCAAATTTAATCTTTTCCTGAATATTTACTAAATAGTGAACTAATATTTACTTGTATGACTTAAGTGCAATATTTTTTGCAGCTAAAAATGTTTATTGCTGGAAATTCAAAATGGCGGACAATGGACAAGATCCCCCTTTTCATGTGTGAAAAGTGCAATTGTTCCTGTCATAATGAATACTAGAATTTGATGGGCATGGTAAGTATTAATGAAAAAGGTAATGTTCGTGAATGAGCAGCATGAATTCTGTAAATAAACAACACAAAAATTACACAGGGCACCTTTAAGATGTTTGTTACACACAGAACATGAACTATCACCACCCCATCCATTTCCAGTTTAATTCAATTACATTTCCAGGGAATGTAAACCAGTTGCACTGTGACGCCATAGCTGAGCTTCGTTAGGGGAAATGTTACTTCTAGCATTCCACTCAATAAGGCTCTCTCTGTGATCCACTATCGACACATCTCAGGGTTTTGTTGTGCTCTTGGGCCTCAACAGGTAAACAGATCCAGCGAGCTAAAGCAGATTAGCTGGCTACTAACAGCCCCGAAGCTGGGGATGGAGGGCAGTGGGCCACCCACACTTCAGCTAAGTAAGGGATCACATCTCCCACTCTCTCACTCCCACCTTTTGGCTTTCATAAACAAACTCACCACACTGGCACGACATGTAAGTCTATAAGCTCTTAGCAAATGTTAGATTGACAGAGAAAAAAAAGTTGCGCTAAGTGTTAGTGGGTGTGTGTGTGTGTGTGTATGTGTGTGTGTGTGTGTGTGTGTGTGTGTGTGTGTGTGTGTGTGTGTGTGTGTGTGCGTTTGTGTGTGCAGGGGGCGGGGGGCGTGGAGAGATTACAAGAAAGAGAGTGGTAGACTGACAATCTATATATGGAGGGAGATGGAGGTGTGTGTGTGTGTGTGTGTGTGTGTGTGTGTGTGTGTGTGTGTGTGTGTGTGTGTGTGTGTGTGTGTGTGTGTGTGCGTGCGTGCGTGCGTGCGTGCGTGCGTGCGTGCGTGTGTGTGTGTGCGTGTATGCGCGTGTATTTAAAAGGTTAGTGTCTGAGTCACACTGTGCCAGACATTAGTCCAACTGAGGTGACTGCAGCTGGGCGTGAGTCGTCTGGAGGGTGGTGGAATTCTTCATCCCTGTATGGCACTGAGAGGGACTGAGCACACCTCCGCTTGAGTTGGATTTCCCCAAACTTGTGCCCTTTCCCGTTCCTCTGTCCTCCGACCTCATTGTCAACGGGGGAGTTTTTATATTGAACATCCATTTGACATTCAAAATACAAATGGAGTATACTGTAAATAAGCCTTGTGGTACATGAGGAAATGTGTATATGTTTCAATTCATTAATTTTGAGGTATTTCCCCCATTCCATACCATGTGACTAGGTGTTAATGTATGGAAGTCACTGGTGATTGCCCAGACCTTGCAGGGACCTTGCATGGTGCAGGCAAGGAAACTTGTTGTCAAATCAGTGGCTCCTATTGTATATCACATTTGTATTGTGAATTTCCAATGTAATGTCCAATATAAAACTCCCCATTACATTGTTGCCCATACTGTTGAACGTTATGTATTGCATCTGTGTAATTCCATACAAGTAGGTGGCATGCATAACACTTTCATTTTAAGAGATAAGTAACGTCATAAAAGGCAAACTGAAAATAAATTCTGGTTTAAGTTCTGTCAAGAAAGCTCATACAAGGCTTATGCTTACCATTCAGTGTCATTCTATCCTCTATTAGCCTAGAGGTCGCAAATTGAATTTGCTCCCGGGTTTGGCTCGCCAGGCTAATCCTCTATTGTAATACAACTTGTAGCCTACTTTACAGTAAAGGGACACTGTGCAGGAAATGGTCAACAAAAGGTAGGCTACTGCAACTATGCTGTTCATTGAAACTGGGCTGCCTATTACCAAATTTGATCTTTACATGAAAGTTTACTAAGTAATAAACAAATATTTTCTAATATGGTCCAAGTACAGTACAATTTTTGGAAATTCAAAATGGCGGACCATGGAGAAGATCCCCCTTTTCATGTATGAAAAGTGCAATTTTTCCAGTCATAATGAATACTTAGAATTTGATGCTGTTGGTAAGTATTCATGAAAAATGTAACATTAGTGAATGGGCAGCATGAATTCTGGAAATAAACAACTAAAAATCTCACACAGTGTCCCTTTAAGATGACACTCTATGGTCCATTATCTGATCATTACAAATTCAGAATGTGGTATATTTGTTTCTGTGTCGTGTTGTTGCAAAATAGGAAAAAACAGATGACTGAATTGAGATGTAGATGTGTAATGTTTATTGATGTTTGTGAAAAATACAAATAATAAAAAAATAAAAAACAAATTCCGAAGGTGTCGCTCGTCAGACTCTACAGCATATTACAATAGAGTACCCGGTGCTTCTGAACTACAACCACAAAGTGGGCCCTGGGCCCTTCCACACTTCCTGATTGTCAGACAAGTAACACCTCTGTATTATTCTCGCAATGACATCCAGCAAGTTCCCTTTGGAAGCGAAACAGGTATAAACAACTACCGCTTGAAAGTCCAATGATGTTGAGCTCCTCTCATCATGGCCAATCCATGCTGAGTCATGTCGTCCAAAACCTCCCTTTAACCATTGTCAAAAGATACATACATCATCATCATCATGATAACTTCCTGGCTGTGGGGGGGGGAACAGCGATTTGAAACCCAATAAAGGGCCACTGGTTCTTTTTAGCCTTGCATGACCGAAGACTTTCATAGTTCCAACTTTACATCAGCTGAGCTCTAAGTCAAGGTCTTGGTCTTCAGATCACAAATCATCACCAGAGGAATTCAAAGCTTTGGATCTCAAATTACAGTGAGCACACTGATGCCAGGCCTCAGTAGGAGTCTGGCATGGACGTACAGTCAGTGTGTGTGTGTGTGTGTGTGTGTGTGTGTGTGTGTGTGTGTGTGTGTGTGTGTGTGTGTGTGTGTGTGTGTGTGTGTGTGTGTGTGTGTGTGTGAGTGAGTGTGAGTGTGAGTGTGAGTGTGAGAGAGAGAGAGAGAGAGAGAGAGAGAGAGAGAGAGAGAGAGAGAGAGAGAGAGAGAGAGAGAGATGATAGGAAGACAATAAATGGATGGATACCCGTAACATTCACAGCCTGAGAAACATTTAGTTCATCAAAAAACACAATGATTTATAACAGTTTTGAGATGTTTGCCATATTTCTCCAAGGTTCCCCAACAGACAATCCAAGCCCAGTCCTCCCTGGTGGCCCATCTGCCTCCTGCTCCTCTGATGTTTCCCTTGCTTAAGGCCCTCTGAACCTTCCTGAGGCACAATCAAGGGCCAAGGCTACAGGTGAAAAATGTGAAATAAAAGACCAAACAGATCTGCCAATGCGCAGAGGCGAAACTTAAAAACTAAAGCCGGCAATCCTCGCTAATATACCATATACTCCGGCACCCCCCACCATGACAATCATAGCCCACCCTCATTTGTAATGCTCCACCCAGTGCAGACGCTAGGGGAGGAAAGTGTGTACGTGACTAAGGATCAGTGAGAGTGTATAGTTCTATTCTACAATCTATGGATGCAAGTTATGGAATAGGGTGACAAAGACTGACTCATGGTCCACATAGGATCATGACACTAACAGGATGCTGCCTTTTCCAAAGCTTTAGGCATTATAACCTCATATCCGTCCTTTCAGCTAGTATCATCTGTTTGGAAATCACCTTTTCTCTTCTGTATTCTGTATTTTGACTGAAGCATTGGTCATATGTCATCTGGGTACAAATAAGAGTTGAGAAAAGAATGACATTTCATGACATCTTGTGAAATATCCCTTTCATATTCCATCTGGGGATCTTGTTGGAGAGAGAGAGAGAGAGAGAGAGAGAGAGAGAGAGAGAGAGAGAGAGAGAGAGAGAGAGCAATGGGTTTTTCACCTTACTGTTCATCTGAGGAAGTCAGGAAACTTTTTGAGGTCTCTAGATTCTTTTACGAGTCTCCGGGCCATGGACTGCAGAGTGTCTGCAGAACCAATCACATTCCTATGGAAACTATTCATAGCCAATCATAACACGGTGTGCAGACAGCTCAACCAACCACATTCTTTTGTGCAGACTGGTATGAGTGCTGTCTCTTGCTATGACATTTGAGCATAAGTGTGCATCTGCATATTAAATGTGTTTCTAGTGTGTGACTAGAAGAATACTGTATGAAGTAAGTATGAAATTAATCAAAGCCACATGCACTGTTGTCTGCTTGCCAACAAAGTATAAGAAGTGGCAATACCCAAACTTTGAAGTTATCAGACAGTTTTTAAAAAGTGATTAAATCTGAGGCTTCAGAATTTTACTGACCGAGTTGAGGCGCAGCCAATGCCATAAACTGGACTTAATGGAGATTCTTTGTCAAGACGACATATTAGGAAAGACCAGTTTCTCCCTAAAATACTTGCTCTTGTTTGCGTGTTGCATGTTGTTTATTGCAATATTTGTTAAATTAGTATATTGCAATCTGCATCAATTGTAATTCCATGTGAATCAGTAGAATGTTGTGGCCCATTAATGACCACATGGTCATCATCATGGTACCAGAAAATACCAGGCTCAATACTTTGTTTTGAAAACCCATGGTGACTGTAAAGCGAACTATTCATTAATCCATTTATAGGTCTACATTTCCAATGTTTCCAAAAGCCTTATGGTGAATGCCAGCAACCTCCTCAGGCTTAGAAGTATGCAAGCTGTCTTTGAATTAGCTGTTAGCCGAAATGATGCTTAATGTCATGAATGATTGATTGAATGAATGAATGAATGAATGAATGAATGAATGAATGGATGGATGGATGGATGGATGGATGGATGGATGGATGGATGGATGGATGGACGGATGGATGAATGAAACCATTATGTCCCCAAAGGGAATTTGTCTTGCGTTTAGGAGCCATAGAACAAATCCTTGGACATTTACATTTGTACAACATAAAAATTAAAGGAACACTGTGCAGGAAATGGTCAAAAAAGGTACTGCAGCTATGCTGCTTATTGAAATTTGGCTGCCTATTTCCAAATTTGATATTTACATACATGAATGTTTACTAAGTATTAAACACATATTTTCTAGTATGGTCCAAGTACAGTCATTTTTGCAGCTAAAAATGGCTAATTTTGGCAATTCAAATGGCGGACCATGGAGAAGATCCCCCTTTTCATGTATGAAAAGTGCAATTTTTCCAGTCATAATGAATACTTAGAATTTAATGCTGGTGGTAAGTATTCATGAAAAAGGTAACATTAGTAAATGGGCAGCATGAATTCTGGAAATAAACAACTAAAAATCTCACACAGTGTCCCTTTAAAATTAAAAGTCCTGTATACATGTAGTACATATATTAAAGTTAAATTGTCTGAACTTGTTAAAAAGTTGAATACTTCTAGGCACAAATGATTTTAAGATTTTAGAAGTTTAAAATAAGGTAGCCTGTACCTGAGTCCTGAGGGGAGGGGGAGTATTCAGAGAATAGGGGTTGGGATGGATCATCTAATACAATAATATATAATATATAATAAAATAATTATAACATTAAGATAAACAATAATGTAAAAATTGTCCTGATTCCACCAATTAGCTGATTATTTATTTGGCCTGCTATGAATTTTAATTTCTAACCACCTGTCTCCAATACAGTTTTACAACAGGTCGATCAGGCCCGTCACTAGGTTTGAGAGACAGGGGGGGCTTAGCCCCAGAAGAAGAAAATGCGCGCGCCGAAAAATTTTCAGCTCACCTGCTAAGGTTTTGTCTATGAATTCATTATTTTAAGAGCAAAGATATCCCGCACACTGTCCATTCCACCAACAAAATTCAATACATTGTTTCGGTCATCCGACCTTCTTCATGTTGTATTAAAGTTTGTTGGTGGAATGGACAGTATGCAGGATTTCTTTACACTTGAATGACAACCCCACTGGGATAATATCCTACGCACCTGCCCACCTACAGAGGTGTGCAAAAGCGTCTTCTTCAACAATTATTTTAAGAGCACCATACCGATTTTTAAACACTAGTTACAGTGATTTTTTTTTAATTCACATTTTAATGAACATTCCTTATATGTAAGCTAAAAAAAAACCTTTTAAAATGTTTCAACTGATGAATATTATGTAGGCCCTACGGAAGTTGAAATGATTAGATAAAAATGCAGAGAGCATAATTTACACAAGGACTAGGAACTTTAAGGAGTTACTAACTGCACATCTCCAGGAGAAGCAGTGGTCAGGAAGCGATTCATTCAAACAGGTTCCTTACTTGGAAAACTATGCATCCCTGGCAGATATTTGGTCATTTTTACTCCATTAGTAGCTATTTTAATCAGTTCATGTGTGTTTTCAAACTGCTAAGACAAATATTAAAGCTCAACTATAATTTCAAGACAATGTCAAATTGATTTATTACAAGGGAATTGTGAGTAAAAATTAAGTTACTTTGGGTCTGAACATTTCATCCGTGTAAGTAATTACACTTTTCCTGAGGTGTTTTTAGTCACAAAGCACAATCCTTTACCTGTTTCCCCCCCCCCCCCCCCCGCATAACACACTGCTGTGCACCCTGCTTTTATTGTAGGATATAAGTGGCATTACACAATAAGCAACCAGGAACTTGTATTCAGATTAACTTGCCTTCTTGATGGTTCGTATTCAGTGCTTTAATTCATTTGTTTTTTTGGAAAAATGTAAAAAAAAAAAATTTTTTTTTTTTTTTTTTTTTTTTGCAAAATCGTTTCAGGGGGGGCTAATACAAATGTAGGGGGGGCTAAAGCCCCCCTAAAATAGGCCTAACGACGGCCCTGAGGTCGATCATCACTACCAGCCTCACCCAACCAATACATTTAATATAGCTACCAATGTCATGAAGATGTGATAAGCACCTATATTCACCCCTACTTATTCCTATGCAGAAGAGGCATATCAATGTGTCCATTGGGGAGAAAATGGTGCATGAAGGTCTTCCACAAGAAATATAGCCTATTTTGATGAAAATCCTTTAATGTCATCATCAACTTGTAGCATCATGTGTTGTGTGTTATGTGGCAGCTACGTGTATGTATACTATGCCCAAGACTTATTCCGTCGGGACGAATAAACAAAATTTTGAATCTTGTGAGATTATTCTCAATTCACACAGGGTGGGGGTGGTCATTTTACAAATCCCTTGAATGGAACAAGATAGAACTAGAACCATTTTGCACATACC
>NC_085867.1:51426162-51453662 GCF_034702125.1 Engraulis encrasicolus
AATGTTACTGTGGAAAAAGAGAGAAAGTGTGTTTCCGCTCTGCACTGCACTGCACTACACACACACACACACACACACACACACACACACACACACACACACACACACACACACACACACACACACACACACACACAGCCTTGTTGCATGGTGTTGAGTCCCATGAGTCATGTAGTGGGAGATGACATAGTTTGTTCTGGCCCTGTTGTACATCTGGATGAATATGATGTGTATCCCTGCGGCTTGGACCATATAAAACATTATGGCAAGCTCAGCAACAAGGTTGTGTGTGTGTGTGTGTGTGTGTGTGTGTGTGTGTGTGTGTGTGTGTGTGTGTGTGTGTGTTTGTGTGTGTGTGTGTGTGTGTGTGTGTGTGTGTGTGTGTGTGTGTGTGTGTGTGTGTGTGTGTGTGTGTGTGTGTGTGTGTGTGTGCGTGCGTGTGTGTACCTGTGTGTTTCCTTTGACATGTACCATGTCCTACAATGTCAATAGCATCCAAAGTGGACAGATCATCGGGGGCAAGAGGAGAGATAATGAGAGGACCGGTGGGACAGCAAGGTCAAATGGGTTCCTCCTACAATGCATATGTTCCTCTCAAACACACACATGCCATCGACCTCTATGTACACAAACATGGAGGCAGAGTTTTGTCTAAACACTTGCATGTTGATAAGTATGACTCATTCACATTCTTCTGCTTGTGTAGGATAGTGGATCCTGAACTCGCCATGAGAACGGATCCAGGATAATACACATCACAAAATATGTGCGATTAAATGTGTAACGTAACAAATTATGAAACACTCCATGAAACAAAACGTTATAAATGGTGGGAGAATAACACATTGCTGTGGAAAACAACAGGTGATGTGGATGAATCTAGAGATTTGTGTGCCTGAAAGTCTTTCAAAATACAGAATTGAAAAAGTGAGCCACTCTTATGCCAATTCATGTTACAATTAACATTAAAGGCAAAACATGATGTGAACGATCAAGAGATGCAGAATGCCTGAAAGTACAACAGCATCCACAGCTGTCTACTAAGGGAATTCAGACGATACAAAGAGCATTGCTGACCTCTTGTGGCCATCTAGACGACTAGCCTACAACTGTAGATGGCATAGTGAAATGCAATGCAGTATATGTGCGTAAAAAGCCGCAGTGTATGCCCACAGTGTACACACCTACAAAACAGAATGCACACAAATGACACAAAAAATAAAAACAAGGTGGATGTGTAATTCCTTTGTGCCATGGTGATCGCAACAGCCTCAGTCTTTGGAAGCTGATGACTGTGGTTGCAGAGCTCAGCAGTTGAGCTTCAGCTCAACACATTAGTTTCTGTTTGCTGACATTTTAAAGCAACTTCATGATGCAAGCAGAAGTCTGTGTCATTCCTGTAACCCTGGGTTGCTTTATTCAGTGCCAGAGCTCAGTTGCATTAATGAGGTTGAAGGACAAGGGGAGCTTCAACGGTTGGTGAAATAAATGTGTGCGTCTGCGACTTAAAATATATTAATAAGGACCGAGTACCACAAATGTTGAACTTTGGTGGTTTCAATATTACTAATTGCCAAGCTGTACAAAATACAGTGTAATGCAGACATAAGTCCCAAATTTACATAATGGTCTGTCAGTAAAGGTGGCTAGTCACTTACCTACTAGTTTGTAGTTACTCTTTGAACACACATCCCCAAACACAGCAACAGCAGCTTCTTGTTGGTGCACATTATTCAAAGACTTGTCGAGGCACAAAAAAAACTTGGTTATAGATGCCACGAAGTAGGTGGCAGTGCCTTAACCATTTATGTGTTGTAGGCCACTGGGACCTCTTCCATCCTTGTCAAGGGGAGTGCTAACCTTCTCTCCTTTCATACAACACGCTATAATAAGGGGTATGAGTGCCTTTATAAAGGACGGTCATGTACGCCATGACACAATGCCGGTGGGAGATAGAGCGTCATTTTTCTGTGTCCCTTTTCTATGTTCTTGTTTTGGTAGCAGCCATTAAACTGTGATACTTTCATAGCGTTAGGTACACATATATATAAAAAACAAATAAGGAGTTCAAACAAAGTTCTATTAGCAAACACATATATAAAAACAGAGAAAAGTATGCCAAATGCATTTTGGGTAAGAAATACGTCATCCCCACGTTAACCTATTAGAGCGTTCGTAGAAATGACGTTAACAGGAAGTGCTCTGACCCAAACACAACAACAGAAGAAATGTGTTAAAGATGATATCAGAGAAATTCTAAGGATATGCTGTGAGGATACTCTTTTCTTAACAAAACATTGTTTGTGAAATATACTTACCCCTCTGTAGTTGTGTTATGACTGCGGTACGTTGCATGTTACAGTGTAACCAGAGACGTTCTTAATGCATTAAGAACGTCTCTGGTTACACTGTAACATGCAACGTACCGCAGTCATAACACAACTACAGAGGCGTAAGTATATTTCACAAACAATGTTTTGAACAGAGAATCTTTGGTGTAACTATTTGAGAAACGCACGTCTGTGCTCTTTTCGATGACGACGTTAACTTGTATAGTACCGTCGTGCATAGTGAAGGCGTCAGACTCATGTTATAAATCACAGATTTATTTATCCACAAGCATTAATTGAAGACTCTAATGAACAGGGGGACATAGGTCCAGAAGTGCCACGCCAACCTGCTGGAACTGACCACAGCACAGGCTGCGACTGCACGTGCAAAACAAGAACGCAGTAACTCGAAAATGAGTTTCGGAAATGGGCTTCCTCATTTGTCTTGTGTCAAAAACTGTGGTCCAACATCGTCCCGTTTTAGAGAAAAACAATGTTGAAAGTGCAAAAATTACAAAAAAGAAGTTACTGCGGTGTGTTTGGTTAAAGGTGTCGTACAAAACAAAAACGCAGTAAGTCGGTGAGTTACTGCTGTAGCCTAGGCCTACTTTCCAATGGTTTGGGAGTAGACAGTAGTACCAGCCAAAGAACGCAGTAACTCCGTTTTTGGCAAAAAGACACATAAATATTGTTTTTTCGTGCATTTAATTTCTATCCTTAAAAAGTATTACAAGGAAGTGTCACCACCACTTTACCGACAACAGTTGTCGGGCCATAGGCCTATAGGAAACTTAGAAGCCTTTTTTCTCAGTTTGCCAAAATCTTAGTTACTGTGTTCTTGTTTTGTTATAGTATAGTATAGTTATAGTTATAGTAGTTTCCAAACTTTCTGCTGGTATGGTTTGGTGTTTGAAATATGGGGTGGGGGTGGGAGCTAGTCAGAGTATATTTGAGTTGGACCTTAGAGTATATATTTCACATATTTTAAACACAAAAAAATGTTGCCCCTTGATTTTGCCAAATTATAATTCAATTTCTTGATTATCTTGTTACTAACCAATTTTGGTTATATTATAGGCTAGTATTCAAGGTTTTCTTAGAATAGTCCCTTCTGTCCACAACCTCTCTCCACACAAACACACAGTTTGATTATTTTATTTGGGAGGACCAATAATTAATGAGAAACAACACAGTGCCCCAAACATTAAAGTAGCAATAATGTGTCTTCTACATAAATGCAAAAGTTATACTGGTCTGAAGCTTCAGGTGTACGAGTGGTAGGCTATCTCCTCCTCCAAATATGCTGCCTGCCTACTAACTGCAGATATTGAACAATACTTGGCTACTGTTTTGCTTTCTTCTTATTTAGTATGATTTGCAAACCTCTGACACACAGTCTATGAACATGGCCAAGGCTATCATATGAGTGCCACCATGGATGTTTTGTAGCCACACACACACGCATACACACACACACCTCAGGGGTCCCGACCGCCAGTTTGAGAACCACTGCCTTCGGAAGGCAAAGGGTATGTGTGAAGTACCCCACTCCCCAGCTGCTTCTAAATTAGAACGTAGCATGGTGCATAGTGTCCCTCAACCCCCAAAGGATTTTTTTTGGCTGCAGTCACTTCTTCTTAATGAGTCCCAGAATAAGGGGATTGGTTGGAATAATCCCTTCAACCAGTGCTTCGTGGACTTTCATACCACTCACTCAAATCCGTCAGAATTATCACACTCGGCGTCTACTACAGCAAAATGGGTTGAGCTTAACCTCTGTACCTTGCCACCCTTGTCTTTACTGTTATGGCTTGTCACATTAGTAGGCAGGGAGGAATGCCTTGGTGATGTTCAAAAGGCGGGCTAACTACAATTCTTTCAGAAACAGACACACACAACAGTTTATTTTCTGTATGTTTAATTGGCACAGTTAACACAATACAACATATTCAGTGCTGAGAAACAAGCATACCAAATGGAACAAACGAAAAAAAAGTGCAAAACACATTGTTTGGACATGTAATCAAACTGAACCATGAAATAAAAAGAAAAAAAGGTTGAATTTAGCAAAGCAGGAAAAAAAACACCTTCAAATAGTTAAACCTTAAAAATAGACTCTCTCTCTCTCCTTTTTTCTTAAGTTTATTCTCTTATCTATATATTTATATACTCTCTGCTCTCGGGTGGCCAGGCGTTGGGTCTGTACAGAAGGGCCACGTCTGTGTGGTCTGAGCAATAGAGAGACTGTGAGGAGCAAGGAGAGCGCCTTTCTCCTGACGTGTGTGTACTGTATGTATGTTTGTGTCTCTGTGTTAGTGACGCAGGTCTTACTCCTGGTGATATCCAACAGCCTTATCCGAGTCTGGGGGTGTTGGGATGTCACACAGCCCAGAGTCTGCTGCTAATGTCCCAGACAGCAGCTTGCTCCGTAGCCCTTTCCCACTAACAATGTAACAGAGCAGCAAATAAAAAAAAAAGAACAACAGCATTTGCCTCGTATCTACACACGTCTCCATTGGGTTGGACGGAAAGATGGAAGTAATGAGTTTTTGATGCATGGTTTTTTTTTATCTTGACTGGGGTTCTATGTGAGTTAATTTTGGGTATTTATTAATATTTCTTGATTTCGTATTTACATCAATAGCACTTCAGACGTCTTGTTTTTTAATGTTCCTCAAGTAAATACATTTTATAAACTTTTTTTTTTTCATTGAACATCTCCCAGACACAACTTTCTGGCTTCCTCAAGAGAAACAAAACAATGTAATGCGCACCACACAACATCAGGTCCTTGACTGCACTTAAGGTCAGTGGTGACGCTCTGTGATGCTTCTTGTGTGTGGTTTGGTCATGGGCATACGTGATTCAGGTGCAAGTCAGATTTTCCAGCAATAGAAAACAATTAAAAACGCTACAAAACAAAAAGCATTAGGATCTAAAAAAAACTTGCTCCTTCGTCCCAAAGTCATATGTAACACAGTCACCCCCATCTATGAAAGAAAACAATATTAAACTAAAATCACATGTGCTTTTAGGTGCCTGATGAGCAGCACCTTGCCAAATACAAAATTAAAGCCTGTTAAAAGAATTATTCCACAGATCATTACACGGCATGGTATTCATAAAATGGAGTCTGGTTCAATCTCTTATTCATGCCTCTTTAAGGCTTGACATGGTAGTCGAAGGTTTGTTGAGTAAAAAAATGTACGCACGGACTCAACTGTAGCTGAACAGTAGCTGTGTTGCAAAGCATCATGGGTAAAATAACCCATTATGAATTCAAAACACGTAAGCCGGTCATGTTCCAACAACACACACGTGAAATGACAAGACCTGTTTCATATTCACTCACAGTACATCTGAAATGAATGCATACAATGTGTACACCTTATTAACAAAGAAAATAAGATGTAGACCCTGATGATTGATGTCTGGGTTGGTAATAGATTAAGATGTGATGGCTCTACGTAGGCAAAGAAAAATACAAAAGCAACAAAACAAAAAAAAGGACAAGATACGCAAATGGCATTTAGGTCAAGAAGGAACTCAACCCAGAGGGACAGTGATGCCAGTTTGTCACACAGACGTATTTATGACGTGTGTAGCTAAACTGGGAGTGGAACACGGAGAGCAAGGGTGCACGAGAGACCCATGCCACCCTGCCCTGCCGTGAGACAGATGGCACACTTCAGAGGGCACCCCATGTTAGTACTGGAATAGGTGTCATTGCCCAACACTCAGCTATGTGCTTGAGTTATGGCTGTCAAGCTTCTGCTATATGATTTTAGATCACCGATGACATACTACACTAGACATTCTTGTTCAACGGGCCCATTCGGCATGTGTTGACTTGCACGGCTTCCACCAATACACATACAATTCTTATCCAGTTCCATGAAGCAGCCTCCAGGGCTTAGAGTAAATCAAGCTCCGTCTTTGCCATCTCTGGCCTTCAGTGGCATATTCCTTATAAGAAAGGGAGCCGAGCTGGGTGATTGAGAAAGTGAACAGAAAAGAGAGACAGAGTGGCAACCGAAGGGTATGAGAAGCGAGTACTGAGCAACACGTGGACGATAAGACCCTCCTTGAGGACGATGGAGATGGCAAGACTGTATCACATGCCAGCGGAGGGTCACCAAAGCCACGTGTCTCAGAGAGCAGGAAGAAGCAATAGCAGCAGCAGCAAAAGACAGTGCAACGTTTGTGACAGAAGTGTGTAAACCCCCTAGAGTGACTGGACGACACACCACATGACAACAGTGCACTCGCGGCGGACACCAGAGCTGAATCAGAGACAAAAGTAAGGAGTATTTTTATATATATATATAAAAAGAAATAAAACATGTAAGGGAGCTGACTCTTCTTGACAATTTTTTGACCCAGGTTGTTTTTTTCTGATGTCAGTTTCCCACTCCACTGACAGCCAGAGATTCAGACACAAAAGATTTCGGAAGTATCAAAGCTTAAAAAAATGTGATATTCCTCTTCTATCAGCTCTCTTCATCTCCTCCCTCCCAAACGTTTTCCCCACTCCAGCTCTCTTTTTTTTACACTTTCTGAATACAGTTTATTTCAGACCAGGCAGCGTGTCCTTTACCTTCCACTTCCGGTATCACACTCTTTTAGGAATCTGCAATAAAAAAAAAATAAAGAAAACATGAGACATCTTGACATGATATTTGTTATCATGAGAGGGTGGTTACTATAACAAAGCCACATGCTAATGACTGTAACATTGTAAATACAATAGTCAAACAGTTTGTTAGAAAAAAATTACCGGTACCTCTTACGATACAATGGCAAAGAATTGCACAAAGAATTGCACTGTCTTGCTGTACTGAAAATCAGTAATAACTTCATGCAGATACGCTCAGTATATGGGTTAGATATTTTTTTTTACCAAAGGCATACATGATTATGTTTTCATCAGCCCTTCCAACGTTTGTCTTTGACAGAAGGTACTCAGTGTGTGCCTCACCCACACCACAGCAGACCAGGCCAAATGCACAGCATTAGGCAAATGGCTCATGCATCACAGTTTTTATCCTCCATTTCTCTCCCTTGAAGCAGTCCTCAAACACATGCAGGGGCATCCCAAAGCCTGTCACAACTATCCTCACACCCGTGCATTGCTTTCCTACCAGCTAAGCCACGGGAATTCCATCGCCAGTGACCCCCACAGCTCTGCAACACACCAGTGGAATATTTGCATGGGAGAGAAGAGACTGACTCAATGGGCTGACATGTTAAAGGGCAAGAATGTTTCTTCCTGTGTGTCTCTACCATACATCTGACACAACCTAAATGCATATGTCTGCCAAACAGTCTATCTGCCAATCGAAAACATGCTTCCAACGGCAAATGCCCAAAGTCTAGTGTTTGGTTCCTGGTAAGTGCATGCCCCCACAATTCAAGGTTGTTGGTGAACTGGGTCGCCCTCCAGTGTAAGAACAGAGGAACTGCACAGAAGAGCTGTGCATAGTTCTGTTTCAGCAGTTCCTGTTGTGAATTACTGTAGTTGCTGTGTGTTTCACAGAGCCAAAAAATGCAAAATGGTCATTCTACATATCCACCATCCCCCCCACCCCACCCCCCACACACATGTTCATTAGGGCATTAAATGTAAGTCATTAGACCTTTGGTGTTGTTGTCCAGAAAGACTTCCACATAAGAGGTGGGCACGTATCCCTCCTGCTCTTCATTCCTGCGTACGCGCGTCCAGCCGTCACCCTTGTCCTCCTCGATGACGTACAGCAGCTCGCCCTCCGTTATTGAGATGGTGCCCTCGTTCGTGCCTGACAAGAGACGGCAAGGGGCGGGGAGAGTTAAAAACAGGCCATATGAATTGGGGCATACCCAAAGTGATTCTCTGTGAAGTGGGCTTTTCACAGGAAGTTCATGTTTTTTTTCTGGTGATAGTGCTGCACTTTTAAAAAGGATGTACTCTGCAAGGCGACACACATTGCCTAAAGGTATATTCATTCTGTAGTCCTAACAACATTTATATAAATATTTGCCATTAGGAGCAAGAATTCTCACTACACTACATAAATTCTCACTACACTACATAAATTCTCACTACACCCCACCTCAGCTACCTCACCTATCTCACCCCCTGGAATAGCTGCTGTAAACTACTTTGCATTTGCATTTTTATTCTGTACTGAACTGAGGGCATTCTAGCATGGAACATAATTAGAACTACTTTGGCTCTTTTATGTTAACTGAACATGTTTATTGTGACTTTTTGTGAGTGTGTATGTATGAAACATGATACCCTACCAGGATCTTGTGTGTGTGTGTGTGTGTGTGTGTGGGGTGGGGGGGGGGTGGATGTGGGTGCTTGTGTGTGTGGGGTGAGTGTGTGGGACAATGCCTGTGTGTGGGGGTGTGTGTGTGATCGTGTGTGAGATTTCTTGGCGTGTATGATGGTGCAGGTTGAAGCTATAAAAGAAGAAGGAAAAATTTGCACACCGTTGCTGCTCACCGATTTATGTTGCGTTGAATAAATCGGCGAGCAGCAACAGTGTGCGGACTTTTCCTTCTTCCTTTACGCGTCTTTGTTTGATCCAGCACCTGTTTTGCTGGATGTGCGTGCGTCTTTCACTCTACTTACAGGTATTAGCTATACCTTCAAAGGGGTACAGAGCTTTGCAGGTGCCGATGGTAGGCAGGACTTCCTCCTCCTCAAACTCGTCATCGAACTCGGGGTCCGCGGGCTTGACCGGGGGCTGGCCTGGCTCGGAGCTGGGCTCCTCTGTGTAACTGCCATCTGGGCTGCTCAACACACAAACACACACCCACTCACTATAGCAACGCTTACACCACTAGTAAAAGCAATACATACAGTATAAACAGACACTCTTTAAGAAAAAAGTAGACTAATATATAGAACATGCGTATATTCAAGCACACAAATATTCAGACACACAGACTCACACACACACACAGAGGCACACACACACAGAGGCACACACACACACACACACACACACACACACACAGACACACCAAAGCCCATGTCCACCACTGAATGTCAAAAAATACTTTACCTTTCCCTGTCCTGTGCACAGTTGTTGGTCACCGGCGGCGCATTGTTCTGTGTCTCGAATACTGCACTCTGCCTCTTGGAGGGCGGGTCACTTTTCGCTGGCATCCTGCCCTCTACCTCCGCAAGCCATCCCTGTGCCAGACACACACACACACGCACACGCACACGCACACGCACACGCACACGCACGCACGCCACACATAAACACACACACGCACGCACACACACACACACACGCACACACGCAAGCAGGCATACATACACACACACACACACACACAGCGTCAGCAAAAATATCCATCAGCAAAATCAGCAGTACTTTTGTGGAGTCAATCCAATCCTCTTGGCGCCTCAAACCCTGCATGCTATGTGTACTCTTATTAACATCATAAAGAACCTACTGAAGGCACCAAACCTAGGCCTTCATATTACATATACAGTATGCAGAGTGCCCCTGCTTTTTTGCATTAGGTGTATAGCAGCGAGCAGTGGGGAGGTCCACTTGGCATACTGCCTCTCTCTCTCTCTCGCTCCAATTATACAAACACAGTCTCTTGGCTTCATGCATCCACTGCTCTCGATAATTTAGACACACATCAGAGATCAGAGGCAGAGCCATTACGATACAGCAGCATACCGTTTCCTAATATGGCAACGCTGCAAGACGCACGCCGTAGTGCACTCACTCGCTAGCCTCTTCCACACAAGTCAACTCATTACTTGAATAATGACTCACAGACAGGCACAGAATCCTTCCATGAGGTGTGTGCTGCTTAAAAGCTGGGGTCGGAAAACATAGGTGTGTGTGTGTAAACAGACGTGTCTTCATGTCTCTATGTTTGTATACTGTGTACGTGTGTGTGTGTGTGTGTGTGTGTGTGTGCATAAGTGCTTGCAAGCATGCCTGCATACATGCGCGCGTGTGTTTGTAAAAAGGATCAGGGGAGAAATAAATGAGACAGGAGTGTGAGTAGTCCGAGAAGAATGGAAAGATTTGTGTTTGTGAGGGAAAACTAGAAAGGCCTGGAGGACAACATACCTCAAACTTCTGGACCTCTGCCTGTAGCTTGTCGATGTTCTGAGCGATCTCGCCCAGCCTGGGGTCCAGACTCGTGGGGTCACCCATCTGAGGATTCTTAATGTACACGTCCTTCATTTTCGTCAAAGCATCTCTGAAAACACACAAACACAACCGAATCAATACATCTGCGACGTAATAAATAGAAAACTGTTTGGTAGTTGATGTCTTGCTTGATTATACAACTGTGGTTGTACACCCGTGTTTGTGTTAGAAAGTATGAGCAAGAGATAAAGAATGTGTTTCGATGCTAGTTTTTATGTGAGTGCACGTGTGATGGATTAGGTGGTTCCTATTCACTTCCTGAAAACCCTCACAGCATTAGGATACATTTGCTCCACATTGGGCTTGATCTTCATTTGCTCCACATTGGGCTTGATCTTCATTCGCTCTACATTAGGCTTGATTTGTGGCTGACGTTAATTGAAACTGAGTGGACACACTAGGTGGTGACCATATGGCTATGCGAGGGTGTCTACACATTGTACATTCATGCAGTGTGTGTGTGTGTGTGTGTGTGTGTGTGTGTGTGTGTGTGTGTGTGTGTGTGTGTGTGTGTGTGTGTGTGTGTGTGTGTGTGTGTGTGTGTGTGTGTGTGTGTGTGTGCGCGCGCGTGTGTACTGTACTGTACCTCTGGTCCACTTCCTTCTGAATGTCTTTGCTGATGTCGTCTATCTTGGCTTGGAGCTTCTTCCTCCGCTGCTCCGGTGGAAGATGGCTGAAGTCCTCAGGTCCACCACCCTGTGTAGTCAGGGATGCAAGACACACGTTAATTCCACATGTAAATGCTTTACACTTTTTTTGCTGATTGCTAGTCTAGAGCCTATATTCCCTCTCCTCTAACTTTGATCAAACTAAAATAATGCTACTTTGTTCTTGATGTGATTCACTCCATGGGCAGGTGAGTTATTTTCAAAGACCAGACCATTGTCTGTTGCCTTTGTAACGGACTACAATATGTGTGCCAGTATAAGATTACAGGTCAGCCAGAAGCCTAGCTGCTGGCTTCGATTTCTGTACCACTTAATCCTGCATGGTAATAGGGTTACGCTCTTCAAAGGTAATGTGGGGACTGCTGGGTGCGGGCCGCAGGTTGCTGACAGTGCTCTGTGTGTGATATACAGTACAGGAGCCCTAATCCTAATCTGTGGTGCATTAAGGGGCATGATGGAGGCCCAACAGAGGCCTGGCTTCTTCCAAACAGGCACACAAACACAGGCCAGGCCAGGGGAAGATCAAATACACTGATCCTAGCCAGGCAGGAGGATGAGTCATCTCTCTCTCCTCTGCATTTGGGACACAGGGTCGTTGTATAAAAAGGACTCTCTTAGAGGCATATTATGCAGGGCTGTGTCTATTGAATGAGTTCACAGGTAGCTGTTTTTAAAACCCTGCTTGTAAATGTTCCTATCACGTGACACTTCAAAACTATTGGGGGACTATGCATGTTTAAAGGGCCTTTGGTTATCTAGAGTGACAAAGTGAATTGTGTTCCAGTGAAAATTACAGTGGGAAGAAGTCATTCGACTACCATGGAAACCTTACCGCTTGAGACTCCCCCACGGTGCACCACTAGTCGCCCCATGCAACGACACATAATGACTCCATCATCACACTGCAAACTTCAACATACTGCAGGCTACATTAGATGGCTTGTGCTTTTGAACCCATGCAATGACACAAAGCTGATGCAGTATTTTAGCACATGCTAGCTCATGCTTCCTTTACCTCACCGTCACTCACGCACATGCACTGATGATGTGAGCTGCGTCTTTTTTTCTTCTTCACACAAACAGTACATACACAGCTAGTTACCTATCTAAACTACTTCATGGCACTACAGCTAACATGGAATTAATGTGTGTCATTGTTTGTGTGTAAATCATCTAGTTACCTGCATTTCTTACCATTTGTTTCAGAGAGATAATGTTATCAGACTGATACTCTTATCTATGGTTCATTAAGGGTAAGGATTGACGACAACTATTCTGGCAACTAATGATAGTGAAGCTGATTATATATTTTTAGATTTGTCTTTGCATGCCTGTGTGAATTTGTGAATATCCACATGATTATGTGTTTTGTATGTTACATCATAATTTGATAATGCACTACAGATAAAACATATAAAAGCACTACTGCTACTGAACTACAGACGTGGTCTCATCTACAATTAGTCCTTTAACCAATCCAGGGCCTTCCTACTGTAATTTGTGAGGACAGGTTTTGTGGATCTCTACTGGACAAGAGGGTCAGCTGCAGTGAAAATGGACAATGGAAGGAAAGGGATCGATGATGGCATGAGGATGAAGTGTGCTGATGTGATGAGAAATTATGGGCTGCTTTCTCCTGATTACCATTCACTGCCGCTGAGCCTTTGGGTTAATGTACATACAGACAGCACAATACCAGGTTTAAGTTAGTTAAGTGAGCCGATGCCAGCCCACTGCGGTGTACATGGAGGATGAACATGTTCCAAGTGCTTTCTAAAGGTCACATTTATAAGTGGGTCGTCTGAAGGACTCCAGCTACATCTCAAATGTAGTTTCAATACACTAACAAATATTATTGTGAATCAATTGTTAAGTAGGCTGTAAATGCTTATCTTCTAACTGGATGTTCCATTCTCTGGCTGCAGGTGCCCAGAGGAAGCCTTAAGGAAGAAAAATCCGCACTCACAAACTGCGTCTCATTATTTATTCATAATATCCACCATGTCCAAAAAGCAAACGCGTTTCGGCCATCAAGCCTTCATCAGTGCGTGGTACGAGGAAGCCTCACATGACACTACCAGTGGGGTGGCAACAGGCATGGCTACTGTTGAGTCTGCCAATCATCACAGATTAACTGACAGGACAACAAAGACAGACAGTCTTCTAGACACGGAACAAAAAACAAACAAACAATAGACAGACGAGACGGTGGTTCACCTCAATCAGACTCCGAACGTGGGAATTGAGTGTGAGCTACACACAGGGTGGCAGGGTTGGACAGGCACCACGGAAGACAGGGCAACAAGACAACAACAAAAAACAAGCAGAATAAACAATAATACAAATAAAGCAATAAACAAAAGACAAAAAAACAACACAAGTGAGGCAACGCAAGACAGCAAACTGTCTCCAAAAACGCAAACCAATTAAACAATATGTGACAAACATATGGGCATTGAGTACAACAACAAAACACACTAGACACAAATTAACAAGAGTGAAAAAGGCAAACAAGGACAAAACAAAATGATAAACAAAACCAAACAAAACAAAAACAACAACAACGAATGTGGTTTTGGGGTTGCGTGTTAATACGACGATGAGAGCATGCTACGGTAACACCGCTATGGTCATGCTAGTTATGGTCATGCTAGTTCAACGACCATGCAGTTAACGGTCATGCTTACCAGCTTGAGAGAAAGCTGCTCAGGGAGGAGAAAGATAAATAATGGAGGGATCGGTAGGAGAGAAAGAAAGGAGAGAAAAAGAGAGGACATCAGCTGGATACAAAAAACACCATCCACCTACTCCAGCCATGTCAGGGGTGTTATGAACTCACAGTTAAGAACAGTTTACAAGGTGTATTGTCATGGTATCATGTCACAGGTAAACAATTTGTATTCACAAGGTGCAATGTGATGTTAAAGGTAGACAGTTGTCATGGTGGACAAGGTACGTTTTGATGTTGTCACAAGGTGGAACAGCGGTTGCCAAGGTGTGAAAAAGCGTCATCACCCACCTGCGGCCAAATCTTCACAGCGGATGAAGGTCATGTCAACTAGGCAAAAAGTCACATATCCCAAACCCTCGAAAATCAGATCAGTGAAATATCCCCTCACAAATTTTAATCCTCTTACAAGGTGCATGGTGCGGCCACAATGCCCACAATATGTGAGGTAACCTCATTTTCTCCAAAGCAAGTTTTATTTATTTATTTCTCCTTTTTAATAACTGGCTCTTGCTGTAGATCTATGGAGGGTGCCATCTGACTTCCTGTGCCCATGACAACTCTGGGTGTGTGAATAGGCAACATAGCGTCACCCAACACGTTACTATACGATTCATCGACCAGGCTTCAATATTTAACGCCAAATGTAGGCCTGCTAAAGGAGAACATTCCCCTTGGCGCATAATGGTTTCAGTGATGGTTAGGGTTAGGGAGAGGTTTAGGTCTAGGTGACTGTGTCAATATGCAATGCAAAAGGATTAGCCATGGCATCAATTATTGAAGCCTGGTCATATGGCATGAAATGCTGCAGCTGTGGAGCACAAGCTATGCCATTGGATGCTACTGGGGGAGGTGTGCCACCATTTTAATGTACAATGGTAAACGGCCAAAATCACCACCACCACTGTACTATCAACGTCTCTGGTGTGCATTTCTCGAAACCAAGGTTGCTAACTACATTAGCTACTTTGTTATTTTCAATGCAATTTCCCAATAGCAACTACTCAAGCTGCTAACTGGCTAACAACTATGCTTTCGAGAAACACACCCCTGGCGTGGTAGAGAACGGCAGTTGTGGGCAGCTGCTGAGGGTGGTGCAATTGGGTGTGGCTGATCATAATTTTGTTGTTCTTTCACAATCCAAATAAACTCTTGAATCTCGATGTTGATCATCAGATCTATTGCATGGCTCGGGAAGGAGAGAGTTTAACACTGGGCTTAGGTTTGAAATGAGGGCTGACCAAGAGGCTAGTGTAAAGCTATGCACTCTGGGCATACGTAAATCAAGAGCATTTTTGAAAATGGATGAGTGCAGTTTTCAAACTTGGCTGCATTGCAAAAGAGGCATCCTTAAACGCATTCCGAGAATTTAAATAGAGGTTCAAATAAAAAGGAAAAAAAAAAATCAAAGGAAAAACGAGGTGGAAACATTACTGTTTGAAGTCCAGAATCCATTGCTTGAATCCAGCCAGCCAACTCAGCCACTCCGAACAACCCATGCCCGCAGTGCCACCTCAATTCACAGGCTCCAGAGACAGACGTCATTCCTGCATATCTTTTGCATATTATGTTCAATACAAAGTTTGCTCGGTCAGGAGAGAGGGTAGAGAAAGTGCAACAAGCGCAGGTAATTTCCTTGGGGAGAACCAAAATAGGAAAGGGTGGGGCAGTGGAAGCTTTTTTGTTTTTCATTTCATGCTGTGAAGGTTTGCTGCAGGTGTCAGTGATGAGCAACGAAAAAACAACTTCCTCAAACACAACATGTCAGAGAACGCAGCCGGTGTCACATATGTACAATGTTAGTGAGTCAAGATAACCACACGAGACAGGGTGAGAGAGTGAGTAAGAGAGAGGGAGAGAGAGAGAGAGAGAGAGAGAGGGAGAGGGAGACAGAAGGAGGGAGAGAGAAAGAGAGAGAGAGAGAGAGAGAGAGAGAGAGAGAGAGAGAGAGAGAGAGAGAGAGAGAGAGAGAGAGAGAAGAAGAAGAAAGAAAGAAAAAGAGGTCTGTGGAGATTAAAGGTAAAAAAATGAAGGGGTTCAAACACCAGGTGGCGCTGTGATGATGCTCCAAAAGCTGAGGGATATGATGTCATAGCTCAGTGGTGGGGTGAGGGGTAGAAACCTCTGGCCCACTCATCCCAAACTTTGTGCCCCCCACCCGCACCCCCTCACTCACACACACACACACACACACACACACACACACACACACACACACACACACACACACACACACACACACACACACACACACACACACACACACACACACACACACACACACACACACACACACACCACCCCACACCACTTCCCCGTCTACGGTGGTGAGCTCATGACAGGAAGCACATGCGGCATATGTGTCCCCCAGCAGCGAGGGGAGGGGAGGGGAGGGGTGACGAGGGCAGCCCAGCTCTCAGGGGTGCGAAGGCCAGGCCTGTAGAAATTGCAGCGCAGGCTCTGATTGTGATGTTTTGCAACAGAGGTGCTGTACTGAGTTTGGGGACCCTTTATAGGTCTTATGTTGGACACACACATCAATACACATAGAGGACTGATCACAATCACAATCTCTCACGTTCACACACACACAATGCGCGCGCACACACGCACGCACGCACGCACCCACGCACGCATGCATGCACGCACACACGCACACACAGAAAGGGGTCTGTGCAAAGTTGTAACTAGGGGGGACACAGGAAATACTGTTTGTATGCCTGATCTGCCTTCTCCAAAATAATAATATATAAAATGATAAATAGCAACATTTTTAGTGTATATCTTGACCAAGAAGTCCTGAAGTAGGTGAACAGAAGTAGGTCAAACACTGACCTTAAAAATTAAATTTTAAACTTAGAGGAGAATCCAGACTCCTTTCACCCAACCGTAACATACAAACACACACTCAGGCATACACAGGTCTACACGCAGACACCCACACCCGCAGTACCAGAAAACAAAAAGGGGTGAATTCTGTTTTGTGTGTCTACTGCTGTCACACGACTGCTGTATGAGCCCAGAAGTGTTACAAGCATCAGGGGGGTCACACAAAGGTCAAAGGTCATCGTAGCGGAGGTGTCTCTTCCATTATTTTGTAGCCTCTCTGTTTCGCCATCTCTAGCTGGGGCTTGTGACACTTGCAGAACCTAACCCTACACACGCACACCTAGACACACACACAAACACACACGTGCACGCACACACGCACACACACACATACATGTACACACACACACACACGCACACAGACAATTTGTTTGCATGTACAGGGAAGCGGCCAAGGCACAAGCTGCAAGCTCATAGCATGGACGTGACCGCTGGCAATATGACAGAGCTCACTCAAATGGCTGCTGTTGCTGCTGCTGCTTAGTTTATGTGTATCGAGACCAAAGGAGTCACACACATAAAAGGTGTGCATGTATACAGGACGCAACGGACAGATATGTGGACATATATATTTGGAGAATGGATTTTTGGAGAATTTGCTGAGCGAACAGACTCTTTCACCCCTTTCACACTCTTTCATCTCTCTCTCTCTCTCTCTCTCTCTCTCTCTCTCTCTCTCTCTCTCTCTCTCTCTCTCTCTCTCTCTCACAGGCACACACTTACGACATATTGTCTGGCCTCGAAAGCGTACGTAGGCCTGCCGTAAGTCCGTACGTAACTCCGCTTCATCAGTTCTTTGTTGCAATAAAGAGAGCGAGGAGACTGCTGCAGAGAATATATCCTCATTAAAAGACACACAGCTGTGTTACTGTCCACACTCATACGCTCCAACGCACACGCACCCTCAAGAGCAATACAGCAGCCCTCTCTTTAAATCATTTGAAACTTTAAAGCAGGATCCACTGCAAGCTTTTGATGCGACACATTAAAATCTTTTTGCTGTGCAAGGGATACTGTCAATGTTATTGATGTTGGGGCTATGATGACAAACTTCATGTGATGTTGTGATTGTCTAATGAAAGTACTGTATCGGCTCAGGGGGTCTGCCATGACATTGTCCATTGTCTTATAAGACATAGTTTTGAACGTTTCAATGAGCGAAATACATTTCTGTCTGAAAACACATGATCGGATTATAAGTAGGCTACAATGTTTGGGTTCACAGCACTAGCAAGTTTTTTCAGTCAACAAGCTCAGGAATGAAGCTTGAAGCTAGTCAGCTGTGTTGCATGGTAAGAGGACAATCATTCATTGATAAAATGATTTGTATGAACAGATATATTGCCTCCACACCCTTGAATCCGAAAACCTGCCCATACTTGTTAAAAAATGTGTCGCTTCCAATGTAAGCAGTGGATTTGTGCTGTCTTCTACTTTTAATCATATTCTGCCTGATGTTTATCGTTAAAATAACCACACAAACATACCCATAAGCGCGCGCACACACACACACACACACACACACACACACACACACACACACACACACACACACACACACACACACACACACACACACACACACACACACACACACACACACACACACACACAGACAGAGAAATGTCTGGCACTGCAGCACAGCCAGAGAGATTGTGTACACCAATCCCCTGGGGTATGCTGGGAAATTTCCCAATCTGTCTGTGCAGAAGAGAAAACACACACACACACATGAACGCGCACAGACACCAACACACTATAACAGCTTATCAGACACCAAATACCTTATCAGCCAATAGTCAATTCTAAAGACTATTAATACACAATTAATGAATTAACAAAGGAAACAAGAAAACACATTAGAGATTGAGATTTGATTAGAGCATCTCACAATACACTTGTCCAACACAAAGGCAGATTTCTGTGGTTTTCTTATATTAACTCTGAACAATTAACTAACACTGACTCACATATATGCATGCATGCACGCATGCATACATGGTACAATTGAATAATTGCTATCTGTCAACTAGCATACTATCATATCCACGAAGACAACATAGGTACGAACTACAGAAAGGACACAGATTATGATTCCAAACAGCAGCAAACAGAAATAAGTGCACTACTGAAGCAGGAAGTGAGCAACAATAACAAAGAAGATAACAGGTAAAATCAATGGAGGATGAATGGGATGTCATTGTGTCCTTCCATTACGGGTCACTCTCTCCAGTCCTCCTCTCCAAGACTTAGGTCAGGTCAATGTACATTTTACTCCATTTAGAACTGAAGGTCAGAGGGTCAAAGGTGTCAGTCAATATTGTGTGTGTGTGTGCGTGTGTGTGTGTGTGTGTCTGCGTGTGTGTCTGCGCGCGCGCGCGTGTGTGTGTGTGTGTGTGTGTGTGTGTGTGTGTGTGTGAGCGTGTCTGCATGTGTGTGTGTATGTCTGCATGTGTGTGTGTGGGTCTGACGACTAAGTCAGAGGGGAAAAGGCGACACAAAAACATACACAAAACCTAGCTTCCTGTCTAAAAAGTTACTTCCTGGGAAAGAAAAGCTTGTCGCCTACAATAGTCCTGACCTTAAGTTGTGGCCTTACCACATGCATGCACACCAAAACACACACAAACTAACACACACACGCACACGCACGCACACACACACACACACACACACACACACACACACACACACACACACACACACACACACACACACACACACACACACACACACACACACACACACACACAAACTGACTGACCCTATTTTAACCTTTGACCTATATTGCAATGCCCAAGCACAAATGCGAGCATTCTCTCTGACACACATACAGAGACACCCACAAACACACACACATTTACAGACACACACACATGTATAGACACCCACTGTTACTTTTAGGAGTAACGTGAGTGTCAAGTGTTGAGGGTCTAATGTAAAGTGGTGTTTTGTTTTGAGTGAGGAAATCTGTCAGAAAATGTGTTCACATAGAAGAGGTGTGATACTGTGCAGTACACTGTGCAGCAAGACACAGAGAGAGATATACAGTGTATAACAAGTGAGAGACAAAGAAAGAAGAGAAGAAGAGAAGAGAAGAGAAGAGAAGAGAAGAGAAGAGAAGAGAAGAGAAGAGAAGAGAAGAGAAGAGAAGAGAAGAGAAGAGAAGAGAAGAGAAGAGAAGAGAAGAGAAGAGAAGAGAAGAGAAGAGAAGAGCATTTAGCCAGATGAAGCTAGGGAAGTGGCTAGCAGGCTAATGCAGATGCATTGCTACATTGCACTGAAGCACATGTGCAACACTGAAGAGACAGAGGTGATGAAAGAGAAAGGTGATGAAATAGAGAGCATAAACGAAGAGGGGGAGGGGAGAAACAGAGAAAGAGAGAAAAGAGGAAAAGAGAGAGAGAGAGCGAGAGAGAGAGAGAGCGAGAGAGAGAGAGAGAGAGAGAGAGAGAGAGAGAGAGAGAGAGAGAGAGAGAGAGATATCTGATGACTCCAGTGATTTCTCCCCTCCCTTCTTCTAATGTTGTGTACTTAGCACAATTCTAGTGCCAAATACCTCCCAGGAATTCATCAGTCATCGTTGAAAGCAGGGTTGCGTTGGCCTACTAGTTTCACTATTGCACTTATTTCCCAGCAAATTTGCATCATTCTTAATCTTACCTCATTTCGGCACTGGGTGTGTGCATGTATGAGTGAGAGAGAGAGAGAGAGAGAGAGAGAGAGAGAGAGAGAGAGAGAGAGAGAGAGAGAGAGAGAGAGAGAGAGAGAGAGAGAGAGAGAGAGAGAGAAAGAAAGAGAAAGAGAAAGAGAAAGAGGTGTGTACTACAGTTTGCGTAGGCTCTGTCAAAATTATCATTTCAATCACAGCATTATTGTACAGCTCTGTCACTGTGTGATGAAATCCATGTATATACATCAAGAAAATCATCATTTCACCCACTGGACTTTCTCCCAAAGGATAAAGTGTCAACGTCACCTTAAACATGTTAAATCAGAGGAGTAAACATAAGAAAAAGTGTACATAAGAAAACAAAGTAAGAAGAGAGAACGGAGAGAAGCAGAAAATGGAGGGAGAAAAAAGGAGGACAGCAAGAAAGAGAAGAAAGAAGAGCACCAGACCAAAGCCATGGGAAGACAGAAGCAACAGGCACTTAGCTGAGGGGACACACCCTCACAGATGGGAGGTGACACATGCACATGCAGCACACACACACACACACACACACACACACACACACACACACACACACACACACACACACACACACACACACACACACACACACACACACACACACACACACACACACACCTCTCTCTCTCTCTCTCTCTCTCTCTCTCTCTCTCTCTCTCTCTCTCTCTCTCTCTCTCTCTCTCTCTCTCTCTCTCTCTCTCAAACGCACACCATCACAATCAACTAATCAGTCACTCACTTCTCACTTTTATACAGTGCATGCACGGACACACTTACGCACGCACGCACATACACACGCAAGCACACCCACACCACTCATGCCAAACACTCTCTCTCACACACACACACGGTAAAGCCCACAAGCGCACACTTACCCCTCGCTTGAGGCTCCGGAGGCAGTGCATTTTGGACTTGGAGGTCATGAGGTCGTTGAGGCGGTGGCCCAGCGGCTCGCGCGGCTGCTTGGGTGACTGGGGGTCGTTGGGAACAGCAGAAGGTGAGGAGGAGGAGGAGGGGGAGCGAGGGGCGGTGGAGGAGGAGGAGGAGGAGGGGGCGGGGAGGGTGGAGGAGGAGGAGGAGGAAGGGGGGGCCGGGGGCGGCTGGGGCGGGTGCGGGGACGTTAAGAGGGTCATAAGCTACCGGTGTGGGGAGGAGAGAAGAAGAAGAAGACGGAGGAGGAGGAGGGGAGCAAAACGGAGCAGCGACACGAGAGAGAGAGATTGAGAGATTGAGAGAGAGGGAGAGAGGGAGAGAGTAGTAGTAGTAGAGAGAGAGATGGAGAGGAGGAATAGACAAAAGAGTGGCGTGTAGGGGAGAAGAGGGGGGGCAGTGATCATCCAGAAAACAAAGGATTAAAAAAAAGAGGGGGAACACAAAAACGAGAGAAATAAGGTGATAAAAACAACAAAAAGCCAGTCTTGAATTAAAAAGAACGAATTAATTCCGGTAATTAATCCCATTAATTGTTTAAACAAACAAATCAAACGGAAACCAACAGGGAAACACACCACAGAGCATTAAACCTATTAACTTGAGGACTTGATCACCATAAAACCCAAACAGAAAGGAGAAAGGAGGAGGAGGAAAGGAAAGGAAAGGAAAGGAGAGGAAAGGCGAGAGAGACAGAGAGCTTAGGGGTGAGTGTGAGTGTGAGTTACGTGGGGGTGTTACGTGGTTCACAGGCTTTAGGGGTTACAGTGTTATAGGACACGCACAATACACACACACGATCATGCAGCCTACACAGCTACGGCTAATAGCAACCACATGCTGTAGGAACACACATACACACACACACACACACACACACACACACACACACACACACACACACACGCAGCCTCATTTTCTTTCAAACACACACCCACGCACACGCACACGCACACACACTCACTTGCATGCATTTCCAAACAGCCTTGTCTCGGGCAGAGCCAACAAGCTCAGATGTCACGTCTATCTCACCTCCACAGAGTAACTGAACAACGAGGACAAGGTAACATAGTACAAAATCTATATGAAGACAACTTATCACTCTAAAGAGTGTGTGTGTGTGTCTCTGTGTGTGTGTGTGTGCGTGCGCTCACGTGTGTATGTACGCCCACACAGGTGTAAGTGTAATAACTCAGAAATTTGTACATGTATATTACTGCATACAGGTATACATGTATTTTCACATCTGCTATGTGAACAACACACTTACTTGTTGTGAAAGAACACATATGCCAGTTTAAGATGAACAGCAGCCATGTGTGCGTGTGCGTGTGTGTGCATGTGTGTGTGCGTGTGTGTGCATGTGTGTGTGCGTGTGCGTGTGTGTTTCTGATGGTCTTCTTTCCACAATGACTCCCCATCCACTGACGAACGAGCACACACGGAAACACCACTAACAACAGAGTACAACGTATATGCACAGGATGAACACAGTACATACAGTACACATGCCACTCTAAGGGAAGAATATACGGTACGTGCACAAAGACACCCATGCACGCACGCACACACACACACACAAACACACACACACACACACACACACACACACACGCACGCACGCACGCACGCACGCACGCACGCACGCACGCATGCACGCACGCACGCACGCACGCACGCACGCACACACGCTCCTACATGGTTCTACACCAGTCTAAGCCATCAGGTTACAGGTCAAAGGTCAAACAGCCCCAACAGCCAATCAGAAGCAAGTTACTGTGGGAGGGCCTTTGTGAATAAATCCATATAGGAAGAGAAATGAGGAAGAGGAGGAGGAAGAGGAAGAGGAGGAGAGGGGGATGAGTACCAGACCATACGGTTAAATCTGAAACAGCACAGAAATGAGGGATCGTGACATCACTAGGCTACGGGGAAGGGTGTTGAAGGTCAGAGGCTTCTTCTTGATGTTTTTTTTTTCATCTTTGCGCAAATATGTTGCAAATATGTTGTAGAGGAGTGAGTTGGGGAGTGGGGACGTGGTAGGGTTACTTCTGTTAGTTAGTAGTGTCCAGCAGGGGGCGAGTGGTTTTCGCGGTGTTACTAATGTTAAAGATGACCGTTAGGGTTCAGCCGCGTGGACTGGCCATGACCAGGGCAGGGGGAAGAGGAGGAGTTGGAGGGAGCTGAGGTGGGCAAATGAAAACAAACAGCAGTAACAAACAAACAAACAAACAGGTACACAAAACACATAACACAGAGGAAGTGCGGTGCATTGCGGATGCCACAGGACTCAGGAGGGAAGCCATATTGAAGTGGGGGAGTAATGGCATGAACTGAGTAAAGGGAAGATGATCAGAGTATCTCTTCCACCCCCCATCCCCACCCTACCCTACCCAACCCAACCCCCCACTGAACTGGCAAAACATCTTTTAATCCCCACACCCAGGGTTGAGGATGGGGATTAACACTCAACCCCTATGGGAAGAAAGCCAGTTCAATCTTGAGTACACTTTCTCTTATCCAATCTCTCCACTAGATCACAGAGCCTACACAGAAATGTTTACAATAGTGTACCATGAGGATGCATGCGTATATAATGTCTGTGTGTGTGTGTGTGTGTGTGTGTGTGTGTGTGTGTGTGTGTGTGTGTGTGTGTGTGTGTGTGTGTGTGTGTGTGTGTGTGTGTGTGTGTGTGTGTGTGTGTGTGTGTGTGTGTGTGTGTGTGTGTGTGTGTGTGTGCTACCTTGTTCTTCTTGATGAAAGGCCACAGTTTGCCCTGTCTCTTGTTGGACTTCTCGGGCTTGCTCTCGCCGCGCGAGTTGGACAGGCTGGTCTCTGACACCGCCTTCTTCATCGCCTGGCCGTAGTCCTCGAACTCCACGTCGCCTGGCGGCTCGAAGCCCGACTTGTAAGAGTCTACTACCTGCTTGGAGTCCTGAAGAAAACAACACAAAACAAAACATGCGGCCATCTCGTAAGAAGCTTGAACAACAATTCTGTTCAAAAGTTTTCTTTTCATTGAATCTATTTAAATGTATTATTTAAACATAATACATGTAAGACCTATGTTTTCAGGCTTTTCATACATCTACTGACAGGTCAGTCTAAAGCTAGATTTATGCTTCGGACGCATAGAATCTGCGTCCGTCCGTTTTCTGTCTATGCGAGTCCACGCCCCCCTCTCAGAGGCTCTGCGCCCGTCGTCGAGCGCCTCCAAAAAATTCTAACTATCCGTCGGACGGACGCGGAGTATGCAGACAAAAAGGCGCTATGATTGGTCGTCTCCGGCTACTTCCTTGTTCTGTTCTTGTGGCATCGCAATGCCAGTAGTTTGCGAGAGCAGAGCTGTATTCTGTTAAAAACTTTATTAATGCCTTGTGTGTAAATGTGTGTAAATACACGAAGCTACAAGCTAAGTAACAAACAATGCATCAGTTGAACACTCGTGGCACAATGCCTGCGGTTTTACTACCGTTCCTCCACCGAATGTAAACACACATCGGCAGAATCAACTGTCTTCACATGCTTGCATTTTCTGCTCGTGAAAACAGACTGGGTATGTCAAATAATGATTAATACCAGTGCATTGCCTTTGCAATTTGTGTGAAAATACCTAGCTAACCGCGATAGAAAGCAACATTGCTTAATAATGACCGCAGTGCTTACAATGTAGTGAAAGTAGTCTAATCGCGCAATTTCAAATGTGGCTCGCGACGAGACCTCGGACCTCGCAGAACTCGCAGATGCATGAATACAATGTTGGTTCGTGGCCACTCCCACGCGAGTTTTGACGAGCGCAGTTGCAGAAGTCTAATCTGACCTTAAGGCAGTGACAGGAGAGCAGTGTGAGAGAGTGATGGGAAAGGATCGAGAGATGGAATTAAACCTGTGTCCCCAGTGTAAAGCAATGGTGTATTCTAATGAAAATTATAAAAGTATTGCAAATGTTGCCTCATCAATTGAATGGCAAAGACATAGTTCATTGTGTCATTTTTGGTGATGATAGAGATGTCTATGGCATTTGTGTTTTTGACATTAGTTGCATCTGCAGTAGTATGCTACCAGTGGGTGTCTTGTGTCTAAGCCTGTCACGATATACGATAAGTCAATAAATCGGACGATAACTTTTTACAAGAACGATCACTTTCCTGGCCCCGATAAGTAACGATAAGTTATTTGCGTGATGTTTTGTTTTCCCTAGTCTCTCCTTTTTCTACCGTAGCCGTAAGACTACCGATGGCGCGTTATAGGCTAACGCAGCGCAATGACGCTTAAATGTTGGTGTAGTTTTAAGTTTCAGTGCAGTTCTGGTTGGAAAAAAAGTGCATTGATCTGGCTACTTGCGTCTTTGAAATAGAACGCTGGTGTTCCCGCGCGTCGCCTCGACAAAGAATCAGCGCTAGAGACTAGGAGCGCAATATTCTTCCAGACTCAAGGTCAGATTAGACTTCAGCAACTGCGAGCGTGAAAAGTCGCGTGGGAGTGGCCACGAACCAATTTTGTATTCATGCATCTGCGAGCTCTGCGAGGTCCGAGGTCTCGTTGCCAGCCACATTTGAAATTGCGCGATTAGGCTACTTTCACTACATTGTGCACTGCGGTCATTATTAAGCAATGTTGCCTTCTATCCCGGTTAGCTAGGTATTTTCACACAAATTGCAAAGGCAATGCAGTGGTATCATTATTTGACATACCCAGTCTGTTTTCACGAGCAGAAAATGCAAGCATGTAAAGACAGTTGATTCTGCCGATGTGTGTTTACATTCGGTGGAGGAACGGTAGTAAAACCGCAGGCATTGTGCCACGAGTGTTCAACTGATGCATTGTTTGTTACTTAGCTTAGCTTCGTGTATTTACACACATTTACACACAAGGCATTAATAAAGTTTTTAACAGAATACAGCTCTGCTCTCGCAAACTACTGGCATTGCGCTGCCACAAGAACAGAACAAGGAAGTAGCGAGACGACCAATCATAGTGCCTTTTTGTCTGCGTACTCCGCGTCCGTCCGACGGATAGTTAGAATTTTTTCGAGGCGCTAGACGACGGGCGCAGAGCCTCTGAGAGGGGGGCGTGGACTCGCATAGACAGAAAACGGACGGACGCAGATTCTATGCGAGCGAAGCATAAATCTAGCTTCAGCGCATCTGCAACGTTCCTCAGAGGAATTAACAGCTCCAACACGGAGGCAAATGTTCATTTTGAAACATGCGCAGCCACCCAATATCCACGACGAAGACGTGTTTGTGCAAACATGAAATGCCAAACATGAAATGCCGTCGCGACAAACTTGCTCTGAGGCTGTTATTATAAACCTCGCCGAGTTTCCACTTATTTCAATGCGCCTCCTACCCCGACGTTCGTTGTCTATTCTTTTTGTGATTTTCGCTATATTTCTTGTTTATTTAGACCTAACAATATGAGTAGGCAGTCCGCAAGCAAATCATGAAGATAAAATTTGTGGATTTAAATCTGTCACACCAGGAGAATGTGAACGGTTGAGCGCGCTACAGGGGAAACAGAGGCATGGCGACTCATAACTCATAAGAATCAATGTATGGGCGTTCATAAAGGGCTTTAAAGTGCGCAGAATTGCAACTTGTTCCAGTCGAGGGTATCGGAGAGAGAGAGAGAGAGAGAGAGAGAGAGAGAGAGAGAGAGAGAGCTGCACTTGTGCATCTGTTCATGCTCTTTTGCTTTTTGCTGATGTTGAAATGCCTTTAACAGGGCTGATTTGGGTTTTGATTGACAATTAGCTAGTAACGACGTGCATTTGTTTGAAATAAGCTGTCTAAGTAATAATTTGGGAATTAACAATACCCCACCAGTAGGTTATTTTACATCACACCATGGATAGGCCTATAAGCCATTCAGTGTGCTTGAGAAAGATAAATAACAGAAAATGTTAAAGAAAGACTATATAACTTACCTTAATAATAAATACAAAAAAGCCTATTTAGAGCCTATTGTGCTCCATGAGGATGTATTTAAAAACATATATATATATACACCCCGCCGTGATGCTTTAAAAATGCGAAGGGGTGTAGTCACATTTTTATCGCATTTTTACGTCATTATATTGTT
>NC_085867.1:51458662-51463662 GCF_034702125.1 Engraulis encrasicolus
AGTTCCGACTTGTGATTGGGTGAACCCCGTGTCAGTAGGCTACAGTAGTTGATTTCATTTCGAAATGCGGATATGTTATTAATTTGACTGAGAAGTTTCGTCGTGGTAACCAGTGGGGAAGCTATTCATTGCGGTGTAGGCTACTCCAGTTTTGTGTACATATTCTTGTAAACCTAGTGTTGCGAATAAAGTCTTAATAGCACGTCCTTATCCTTTTTAATCTCCCAAGTTGAGGTTGCACTTTTCGTTAGGGCTAGCTAGTGAGTGGCGAGTCCTTGTTTCCTACTGTGTTGGCAATGTCTGGTAAATAATTAAAGATTTTGCGACCTCTAGTGGTAAGTTAAGCCGTGCACCCAGTAATGAACAAAGACAACGAAGGCAAACTCAATCACATCATTATGTGGCGGAGGTAGGCCTAATGATAATAATAATAATTTAAAAAAAAAAAAAACATTTCCCTATGAATAGGCTACAAGGGGGATAATGATTAATGATTAACACATTTGTTTCAACAAGTCCTTTAGTGTTTGAGGCCATATGTGGCTCAGGACCAATGTAAGATGTGTGTCAAAATTGACCATCCCCCCCACCCCTTTTTTTGCGTTCTGGACATATTGTAATTGAACAGCCTCCCCTGTTTGACAGACTACCAGCCGCCACTGATGCACACGCACAGACACGCACGCACACAGGCACACACACACGCACGTACATATTCACACACACACAAAACAAAAGCAAAAGGAGCAGGCTGGCAAAGCAGCGGGTAAGAGCAGCCAGTAAAGTGTTGGTTGTTGGGAGTGATGGTTGACGTTGCTGTGTTACCATGGCAGCGTGAGTGCAGGCCTGAAACTGCAGCATGAAGCTACTTCCTGTTAGCGACTTCCTGTTTGCAATCCAGGAAAACCAAACCACTGTCACAGAGGCCGAGGTTAGCACGGAAACGAATCAGTACTTTGAAAAACCACACGCAAGTGACGAAGACCCCGTACAGACTAACACACATGCTCGAAGCTATATGCACACATAGAAATACACTCTTATGACAAAGCACTTCCAGACAGCCAAAGACATCTTAATTCATCACCAGGCCACATACATAAAAAGGCCTATGAACGTATTTACACCACTACCGATGATTGACACACACACCCAGAGATGACAATGTGTATTAGCTCTCTGATATTACAACACCGAACACTCACAGCCATGCTAATAGTGAAGCAAGCTCGAGAGCCAAAACTAGACAAGGCCTTGGCTCAATGCATGTGTGAGAGTGAGCACTGTCTACTTGCATCGAAACCAATCTTAAATCGTCACCGAGTACGGGCGACGGAGATTACTTGTGTATGCAGAGTTGAATAAAGTAGAAGTAGAAGTACTTCTACAGATGTAATTACAAAACTAGTGGTATGATACTGCATGGTTTCAACTTTGTAATATCATACTCCTTGTTTTGAAATTACATCAGAAAGAGTACTTCTATTTCTACTTTATACAACTCTGGGTGTATGTGTTGGTGCACATGTGCGTGGGGTCATGGCTGTGTGTTTGTGTGTGTGGCAGTTCAGCAGACATACAGGGTGATGGGGATGTGTTTGAAGCAGACTATGCTCAACATGTGATTTATTCACATTTAAGAATGAAAGTGTAGTAAGAAACAGGACGCAACAGTGGCTTTCTTAGTAGAATATACAGCGCCTCGCACCTACCTTATTGTAATGTCGCTTCAAAGCAAAAGTGGGGAATAATGCACACACATACACAGACACACACAAGAGTTAGCTTGCAGATCATTGTTAAGAAGACTATGACATATGAGATCTTTTCTATCTTTGTTTCTGATTAACACGCACTGACGCACACACGTTCAGTCAAGCACGCAGGCATGCTCGCTCACACACGAGCGTGCACGCGCGCACACACGCGCGCACGCACGCACACACACACACACACAGATAAATGCGCACATATGCGCTGCACATGTACGCACACACACTAACAGGCATATTCATATGCACACACTCAGACACTCACTAATGGTTGCACAAAACACACACACACACACACACACACACACACACACACACACACACACACACACACACACACACACACACACACACACACACACACACACACACACACACACACACACACACACACACACACACACACACACACACACACACACACACACACATGCACACACACACTAAAATGAGAACACTGCACAAAGCTGCAGCATTTCTGTGCCAGACCTGGCAGTGCACTGAAAATAACTGGCGGGCGGCAAGTGCAGGGCAGCGAGTATCATGGTGAAAAATCTGACCTCATGCATCGCTCCGCACCAAGAATGTAAAAATGCTTCAGGAGAGAAGAATTAGTCACCTTCCA
Source organism: Engraulis encrasicolus (assembly GCF_034702125.1). Lineage (NCBI taxonomy): Eukaryota > Metazoa > Chordata > Actinopteri > Clupeiformes > Engraulidae > Engraulis > Engraulis encrasicolus. The sequence continues at coordinate 51,461,060 of NC_085867.1, forward strand.
GGCCAGCCAACACTATTGCTCACTTGCTTCGTGCACTCCAGAAACACAGTCAGACTTTCCACACAATTTTTTAAAACACAGACCCAAAGAACAACAGCGACAATTTTTTTTTTTAAAGCAACATGGTTTCCACGACAACTAACACAGCAAGGATGCTTCACGGTAACAGGAATGCCATGGCGACAACAGATACAGGGCAAGGAGCCAATCAGAGTGAGAGAGACGGTCATGTGACATGAACGTGAGCCAACCATTTGCAACTGAAGGAGACGGTAATGAGGAGAAACAAAAAAGAGAAGTCTCTCCAATGGGCTGTAAGAGTGATGTGTGAGGAGTGAGGTCATGGTATACTGCAATAAAGCACATCCCAAGACACACACACACACACACATACAAATACACACGCACACACACACAAATACACACACACACATAGCTGGAGACAGTCAGAAGATTTACGGCCTTCGAAATGAAATTTATTTGTTCATTTCTCTCTCTCTCTCTTTCTCTCTCTCTCTCTCTCTCTCTCTCTCTCTCTCTCTCTCTCTCTCTCTCTCTCTCTCTCTCTCTCTCTCTCTCTCTCTCTCTCTGCGCGTGCATGCAATGTGCCTGTGTGCATGCCTGTATGCATTGTGTGCATGTGTCTGTGCTTCCTTCATAATGTGTGTGTGCAGTATGTGTGTGTATGTGTCTGTGCTTCCATCATAATGTGTGTGTGCTGTGCAGTATGTGTGTGTGTGTGTGTCTGTTTGTGCATACATTGTAATGTGTCTGTGTGTGCATGTCTGTACTGTATGCATGTAGTCACTCTAGTGGCAGGCCTACAGTGTATCTGTGGCTGTAACCCCACACTATCACAGACGCAGACCCTGTTGATCTTGGGGGCCGCCGGAAGAATGTGCTAATGGAACATATGTGCTCACAGCAGCCCATGAGAATAGATAAAAAAGCCCATAGCTGCATTCTACACACACACACACACACACACACACACACACACACACACACACACACACACACACACACACACACACACACACACACACACACATATAGACTTGTGTCTGTACTGTGTAAAGCAACAGGGGCAACAGACTTGTCAGCAGAGCAACATGAGAACACATAGCAACAGAGAGAGAGAGAGAGAGAGAGAGAGAGAGAGAGAGAGAGAGAGAGAGAGAGAGAGAGAGAGAGAGAGAGAGAGAGAGAGAGAGAGAGAGAGAGAGAGAGAGAGAGAGAGGGAGATATTGAGAGAGAGAGAGAGAGAGAGAGATGGAGAGGGAAAGAGAGAGAGAGAGAGAGAGAGAGAGAGAGAGAGAGAGAGACAGGGAGATATTGAGAGAGAGAGAGAGAGAGAGAGAGAGAGAGAGAGAGAGAGAGAGAGAGAGAGAGAGAGAGAGAGAGAGAGAGAGAGAGAGAGAGAGACAGAGGGGAGGAAGGATAGAAAAGGAGAGAGTGACTGGAACAATAGTGTGGGACTTGGCCGACCTTTCCTAGAGCAGGCACAAATGACAGGAAGGTGGGGAGAGAACAACCGTGTCCTATATATACAAATGCACACACGCACGCACGGACGCACGCACGCACGCACACACACACACACACACACACACACACACACACACACACACACACACACACACACACACACACACACACACACACACACACACACACACACACACACAGATCTACACCGACACCAACACATGAAATGGAAAACACGAAAGTTTGTATTTACCTTTTCCACGTCTGCTTTTGTCACATTGATGTCGGCGTCCATCTTCTCGAAGTACTGCTGGGCCCTGTCGGCTTCCTTGCAGTCTCTCTCGAAGCGCCTCTTGCACTGTGAAACACAGACAGGAAACAGAGATTTACAAAAATCAATGCTAAAAAATATCCATACAATTCTTAGCAAAGATGGCAGGTGCTAAGGGCTTGCTGCAAAATTGTCACACAACTGATCCACACAGTGACAAACTGTTGCATCTTTTTTTATTTTCGGTGTAGGCTACCAATAGAATGTTTTAATATTGAGAATGAAGCTGATGATTCAGTATGGAGACACATTCCTAGTCCAACTGTAAAGTATGATGCCGGTGATATCGATCATTGCTCACAGCTACTTTCAGACATTCAAAATTATTAATACCTCTCAGCACCCCCACACCTTTCAGATGAAGGCAAGTTTCCTCCTGCAACCAATTGCACAGTAACAGCTGCTATAGGCTTCTGTACTTTTGTGGTTAGAGAATTAAACGGTGGAGGAGACTAATCATGTGTGAGGCTCAGACGCCCTGAGATGAAACAAAAGCTTCTGGCACAGCTCCTAATGGCACTTATTATTTTGTAAATTGGCATTTGGGTTTTTTGCACGCCACCTCACTTATTCATGTTGGTGTCTGAGCTTGCAAAGCTGTTAGGGTGCCAAAAGGGGGCAAGAGAAAAAAGTGTCGCTCATGTTCTTGAAAGAGCGTTAAGTAGTGAGAATACAGAAGCTGAAACTTGACGACAACTGGCAACCAGCCTCCGAAGTACAGAACTCCCACAATGCATTGTGTCAGCCCATGAGACGCCCCACACAGCTGACCCTGAGCGTCCCC
>NC_085867.1:51468662-51473662 GCF_034702125.1 Engraulis encrasicolus
CACACACACACACACACACACACACACACACACACAAACTCCACACGTGTGTGACGCACACAAAAAGATACACACATGCAGACGTCTGCCGTCTGCGTGTATACAGGCGCACACATACACACACACAAGCACACACACACACACAGAGCCCCTGTGGCCAACTGGTGTTGTGGGGGTTTGAGGAGTAATGTGTCTCAGGGTAGGGGGGGTGACCACCCTAATCTCAGCATTGAGTGCACAACACCCACCCACACACACTCTCCCTCTCACAGCCGCACGCACACAGACATACACATGCACACGCACCCGCACACACTGTCACTCTCACAGCCGCACACACACGCACGCACACACACATACACACGCACACGCACACATACCAACACACGCACGATAACACACTCACTCCCCCTTACTCTAGCTGCCCATACACCCACACACACACATACTCACAAATGCATTCACTCTCTCCCCCCCACACACACACAACATCTGTGCAAACAATTGTAGACATTAAAGCAAAAATGAGCAATAGTAGAGTAGATACTCAATCAATTCATAATTAAAAACAGACATTGAAAATGTGTGTGTGTGTGTGCAGGCAAAAATGTCTGACATTTTGTCAGTTTATGACCATGTGTTTAAGTGTGTTATAGAGAGAAAGAGAATGAGAGCAAGAAAGAGAGAGAGAGAGAGAGAGAGAGAGAGAGAGACAGAGAGAGAGAGAGAGAGAGAGAGAGAGAGAGAGAGAGAGAGAGAGAGAGAGAGAGAGAGAGAGAGAGAGAGAGAGAGAGAGAGAAGGAAAGGGAAAAGAAGAGGGGAGAACATGAGAGTGTCTATGAGTATGGTACTAAGCACACAGCTAAAGAAGTGTGCAGTGCAGTTATGTGGTATGCAACAGGTTGCCAGGCCATTGTGTGGTGCCAGTTTGGCATATTTCAGTGGGCAGGAGGGCATCTGTGTCTCTGGGCATGCTCAGTGTGCCCCCAGTGGGGCCCTCTGTCTCCCAGGAAAAGGAGATCAGTCGGCCCGAGCGCCAGCATTACTCTAGTTGAGCTGGAAGCAATGACGTCAAATAGAGTGTTGGCTCGGCCAACCGAAAATGTTCCCTACAATGTCGTTGCTGAGCCAAACTGTGTCCGACGGTCTTATAAACACTGGGCTGGGTAGTGTGAGCTCGCACATACACTCATGAGCTCACACACACACAAGCCTAAAGCTTTTAGCACACACACACACACACGCACTCGCACACGCACACACAAACACGCACACACACACACAGATTGAGATTAAAAAGGAGGGTGAGATACACCCTAGACAACTTTATCTTAATCACATGTATACAATACAGGGACTTACATTCCGACTTATTGTTTGGACCCAGGGAAAAAGCAAAACACCCTAGCCTTGCCCTCTCACTGGCCCCACAGTGGCCCTTCATGTCAAGACCACTGCATCACTATGGACCGTCATTCATTGCTTCCTCCCCTGAGGCAACTGTCAAGGAAATCAGGTCAACTGCTTCATACAAATCTGACAGCAGAGAGTCCTGTTAGATACCTCCAGAGTGTCGATCAGTCACGCTGATGGGAAATCCATAGTTTCTCCACCTCATGCTGACACTTGGAAATGGGAACATACACTGTGTGCATGTCATAGTGTAACGCAAGGTCATCCTGATTGATGAAACCCAATCTCGAACCCACAACCTCTCGTATGGTAGGTAGGCAGACACGCGAAGTGAATTAAAAGCCCCAGCTGCTATGGCAGTCAGTGGTGTTTTTCTTTAATGCATTGGGAGGGAGGTTTACTAGTGTGTCATGCCAAGCTCTGCTACATGGCATTCGTTACAATAGGCTTTTGCAGCTGTCCCCATTCAGGGCGGACAAAAAAAGTCTCACTTCCTCCTTCCTCTCAGGGAGGATGCTGGGATTGCATCAGAGCAGGAAGTGCTCCAGCGGCACATGAGGAAGTCATCCCACTACAAAAGAGGAAGTCATCTGAGCTCCTTTAATGGGGAAGTTGTACTCTCGGGGGCAACATCACCTCGCTGAACCTCCCACGAGCACACCAAGGGAGTCCCTGGCTTCATTAAAATCCTTTCAAGCGGAGCCACTATTAAAAGCTTCTTGTTACCAAAATGGTAATGACCATGTCTTAGTCTGTTACTTAATTTGTTCAGACGTGGCCCTTGTTATAATTTTTGCTGTCATTATGATAATAGCCAATCCATAATGTATAAAAATGGTCTCTGTACTGTGGTATTGTCCTACAGTCATTCCAAACCAATTGAACAAATCTCCACGGACTTGCGACTCAAAATATTCTATAAAAAAAAACAAGAGAAAGGATTGGGGTCTCTGTTTAAGTGAAGTGCTGTCCTTTCCAAATTACCAGCCAATTTGTATGGAGAGGAGGTGTTCAGCCATTGTTTTTCTGAAAAGACCATAGTGTATCAGCTGTACAAGGTAGAGGGTTTACATTTGGCATGCTGCTGGTGTAGTCTGCAGAAACAAATCATGCTTCATATTTTTTTGCAGTATCTTTCTGTGCTTTGTTTAGGCAATCAGAAGTCACTTAATGACCAGTCACCAATCTTCACCAAATCTCCATAGAAGTCCCTCAAAGTTGCAAATATGCTGTGCTCTGTTTAGGCCTTCAGAAGTCACCAAATTAGCAGTCATCAAGTTAACATTGTGCAATATACTAACAAATGCAAAATGTTCTGGTTAAAAATGAAGGAATATGATTCACTTAATTTCTCTAAAAAGTTCTCTTCTCAGGTCAGTTCTCTTTAAAAGGCAACTCTTGGTCAATTTCAGCAATAAACCCAAGTTGATGTTATGTCAAATGACCCAGGAAAGAATGTTGTCACCTGATACACACTGAGAAGAAAAAAACCAATCCCCTAACAGATCCTCAAGCTGCTTTACATGTTATGAAATAGAGGAAGCAAAAGCCTGTTTCCCCCTTCGTACCAACCAATCAGAGCAAAGCATGGAGCTTAAAAGTGAACCTTTGAAAAGGTTAAAGTTCATCTGAGGCCCACCTTCACCGCTGAGTAGCAATATCTCATCACAGCAAACCTACTGAGATGTCTAAACTTCACAAAACACTGTTTCCACATACAGCTGTGTGTGTGCATGCGTGCGTTCGTGCAAGCGCGCGTGCGTGTGCGTGTGCGTGCGTGTGATAGTACGTGTGCAGGAACAGAGTAAAGATTTCACAATACAGGAACAAGTGACATCACTGGCAATCTCCGGCACATTTGGAGCAAAGAAATATTTGTCTTTCACCATGACAACTTTTCTAAAAGAAAGAGGGCCATTGGACAAACAAATGATCAATCCTGCCACAGCGATATACAAACGCATGATAACTTAGGCGCAGATTAGATAAATAATTACACAAACGTGAACTCACTCTCGTTAAATAACCTAGAAAGCTGTACCTACGTATGTACATCTGCTATGTCCTACATCTGCAGGAAGCGATTGAGCTTTCTTTTTTCTTTTCTCTATCTTCTCTCTCTGTCTCTGTCTCTGTCTCTCTCTCTCTCTCTCTCTCTCTCTCTCTGTTTTCCTGGACACCAGATTGTGTCATCCATCTATCACAGGGACAGGAAACTGTAAACAGAGTTTCCTGTGCATGTGACAAACACTTCATACAGAGAGAGAGAGAGAGAGAGAGAGAGAGAGAGAGAGAGAGAGAGAGAGAGAGAGAGAGAGAGAGAGAGAGAGAGAGAGAGAGAGAGAGAGAGAGAGAGAGAGAGAGAGAGAGAGAGAGAGAGAGAGAGAGGCCCGCAGGAGAGAGAATTTTGTCAAAATGCAATCAAATATTGACAATATTTGACAGACAACAGACTAGACAGACAACAGACTATACTGTGACAAAAAGCAATACTATCCATGGGAGCATAGACAGAGATGCTCTTGAAACATAACTGCACTGAAATCTTTTTTAGCCATGCACACACACACACACACACACGCACGCACGCACGCACGCGCACACACACACACACACACACACACACACACACACACACACACACACACACACACACACACACACACACACACACACACACACACACAGAGAAAGCCAGGGAAGTTCCAGCAGGAAGATATGGTATGTGCTTTATATATATATAACACTAGACTCGTGTGATCCCATATAATTCCAGGCGTTGATGCCTTGCAGTCACACAGTCCACCACACTCACACCCCACAGGTTGAAATGTCATTGGTGGCCTGGGCTGCTATTTCCATCAGACCTCCAGGCATTTTTACAGCCATTTTACTGAAAGCTCATATGTGTGACTCAGAGGTGAATAAATACCTCAGTCACTGTCCATGAGTGTCTGAGAGAGGGAGAGAGAGAGAGAGAGAGAGAGAGAGAGAGAGAGAGAGAGAGAGAGAGAGAGAGAGAGAGAGAGAGAGAGAGAGAGAGAGAGAGAGAGAGAGAGAGAGAGAGACGTGTAACCCATATGGAGCACTTATTCCCTCCACCTGTCAGTAAAAAATGTACACCTGCATACACTTCATTCCTCACAGCCGGGATTACAGCTGTATACACACAGAGAGACTTAGAATGAGACGGAGACAGATACAGACACAGATGCAGACAGACACAGACACAAACACAAGCAGACTTTTGTCGCATAAACACACACACACGTGTGTGCGGCGTGCACACACACAAGCAAACAGACACGCATGCATCCACGCACACACTCACGCACGTGCACGTCCATTAACAAGGTTTTATGGCACACACACACACACACACACACACACACACACACACACACACACACACACACACACACACACACACACACACACACACACACACACACACACACACACACACACACACACACACACACACACACACACACACACACACACACACACACACACACACACACACATCAGTTACTGCACTCTAGCGAATGCAACTATTCAGACAAATTAGCAAAGGCAGCTGTACA
>NC_085867.1:51483662-51496162 GCF_034702125.1 Engraulis encrasicolus
ACTGGCGCACACGCACACACACACACGGGTGATTCTCACGAAGCTAAAAAAAACAATGTCCAAGAGGTTTTAACGGTGAAATATGACATGGATTATTTTAATGGTATTACATTACTGTAGAGCAAGATGTGTACTTTCTGGCACACTAGTTCATTTAAAAAAATATTATTTTTATTTTTCACTTTTTATGCATTTTATGGGCAAATTCTCATTACCGAAATGTGTCCCAGCCAAAATTTCTGGTCTTTGAATAAGGGTAAAACGTACTAAAAAGTACAAAAATACGTAAATAACACTACAAGTGTGTTGGTTTATGCCCGAAGTTTCACTAAGTGTTGCTTGTTGGCAATTTAAATAATGAACACTGATGAATATTTCAAGAAAAGGTCGTGTCCCCAAGTATTTCTTCTCATTACCGCAATATGTTTCAGAACTACAATTAAAAGCTTTCAGAATTTCTATATGAGCTGAAACTACCTACAATTCATCTGTACTAACAGGAGATTCATGATGGCTACATGACTAGTCAGCCTTATTGATTGTGCCTGTAAAATGTCATGATTTGTCTAAAAAATATGCTAACACGACAAAATTGGTTCTCATTACCGAAATTAGTCAATATTTCAAAATGAAAAAGATTTTTTAATTTTAAATTTGTTTGGTAATAGGGTATTCCTTTTTAGAATTCAACAAAGGTCGTAAATTAGCTAAGTCACAATTATTGAAGTTACAGTTAGCATTGTTGTGCTGAGCCATCTCATTACCGCAATGCACATTCTCATTACCGCAATGTTTAAAGTACCTTTCGGTAATGAGGATTCTCAATTTCGGTAATTAGACTCTATGGTGATTTACATTTAGAATATTTTCATGACGTATTTCCCTTTTTATTTATTTACATTTTTAAATACAATCTATAGTTTGGCAGTGTAAATATTTTCACTATGTCACTTAATTATTGTTAAAGCACTTGATGAAAGTTTGAAGTGAAATTGCACCCATTTCAGGTTGAAATATGCAATGGTATTGAAACCAAGCCAAATATTGTAAATAAACAAAGCAGAAGTAAATGCCTAATATATGCAATACCTCCTTCATCTAATGGGGGTTCTCTGTAAGTGATCATCTCCCTATACATTACATAGGCTAAATTGAGTGGTAGCAAGAGAGAGTAGCAAGTCACCAGTGATGGGCAGTAGCTTCGCTACAAGCTACAAGCTACTAGTTTAACTACATTCCCCAGTAGCTTGGTCGTAGCGTCACTACTTTATGTATCGAGTAACTTCACTGTAGTTAAGCTATATTTTTGTCTCAAGTAGCGACGTAGCTTCCACAAAAGCTACATTTTGTTGCTTGAAGAAAAAAACACTCTCTTTCCCGAGATCTAGGCAGTCACACAGGGAGTCCCACACTGTCCCTCAAAAACATATCCATGTCCCCCCTTGGACTTGGGGTCACCCTATCCTGTGTCCTATAATGATATTTAAAACACACTGAATGTATACTAAAAATCAATTAAGTATAATGAGATCAATAAAGTTTTGTTTAATGAAGGTAGGCCTATCTGTTATTTTAAATCAAGCTGACAATATGTCGGGAAAATGTAGCTTCTGGTGTAGTGAACTACATTTCCACATTTTTGAAGCTTAGCTCACTACATTTCTGATGGTGGTAGCTTTAGTGTAGTGAAGCTTATTTTATGGTTGAGTAGCTGATAGCTTAGCTCACTACATTTTACAAGTAGCTTGCCCAACACTGCTAGTCACAACTTAATTCTTGCTCATATGAACTCATGCCAACCCATGAATCAATATTCTGGCTGTTTCCACCCTCGAAATGTGGTCTATTGATGCAGAAAACTGCTGAGTGATGTCACAATTGCGAACAACGAAGCCAGCACTCACAGTTAAGTTGTCAGATTGCGTAGATGGCGAAAAGGGTTGGGAGACAAAATCGTCTCACTTCAAGTCTATGTGCAAAAAAACCACAAAAAAAACACTTTTTTCCCCAGAAATTGGCAGATTTTTTGCTTCCTGTGTTTGGTTGTCATACCCTCATTTATAGTGGGGTTGAGTATTGATCCTTTTTTACTAACATAACTTCCTTCCAAAATCTTTGTTTTGGATCAAATTTGATCATTGTTAAAGGGTGGCACAAAAGGCTTGGCATTTGAAATAGCAGTGAATGGGCCTTTTTAGCGAATTCGGTGAGAAGTAGTTTAGAGATTATTTTAATCAAAACTAAGAAGAGGCATTTGGAGGAATGCTTTAGTTGCCTTTACACTTTCCCAGATTAGAAAATCCTCATGCATGTTGTTTTCAGCCGTTGGGAAACTCCAACTCCCATTGTCATTGTGACCCAGCACTCCACAGCACACATGTGAACACTGCACACAACAGAGTGGCATTTATGCCTCACCCACCTCATCCGCATTTATGCCTCATCCCCAATGGCGCCCGAAAGGGAGCAGTGTAGCGGGACGGTACCATGCTCAGGGTACCTTAGTCATGGAGGAGGATGGGGGAGAGCACTGGTTAATTAATCCCTCCACCAACCTGGTGGGTCAGAATCTGGAGTCTGATGCCCTAACCCATGACTGCCATTGATGTGCAATGTGCAACTCAATCAGTTAGTGGTATTCAGTGATATTTCATAAGTTCATAACATCGTTCATAGTGAATTCTGCCTTTGGTCCGGACAATGTTATTCCCATGCACTGCACCGAAAATGTACCGAACTGTGACCCTACAACCTAGGTGTACCGAACCCGTACACCCCAATCTGAGACATTCGTCATCTCACATCATCTTTTCAGTAGGCTAAATGGTACCAGCACCATAATATAAAACAGGAATAATATATCTTCAAGAAATGTCTAGACTATATGGTTGTAGCTCTGGTGAGCAAATGATAAACAGACATGCCCTTTGTCTTGATAAAGATTTGCAACGTCTCTAGCTTTACACTTATTTCACAACAATCCTCTGAGAATGACTCATCACAATTAAGCTGAATAAAATGAAAGGAAGGAGATAAAATAGCTTCAAGACATTATATTGTCCTCCCAATGATGCAGGGTTCCTTCTGTAGTCCAGTAGCTGTATCTACTCTTTTCTAAGCTACTCTAGTGATCTCCTGTTCCTTCTGCCTACTTCCTGGTAGCCAGCGCACGCCGAGTCAGAAAAAAATGTCCAGTGCACGACTTCGCACTGCGACACGATTTTCCAGCTCATGACAGATTTTGATTTCTGGTCCACTATGGATTTTTGGATGGAGAGGTCAGTAATGAGTTGTGTTGTCATATTCAAGGTGGGGATGAGGATTGGGGGATGTAGGTATGCTTCACTGGGGTCATCAGGTGGCTACCCTCTGGTGTTTTGATGGACCCACTATTACTTCAGAGTGCCCATTGGCAAAGCCTGGTATTTCAGGTGTGCATTATGGCTGGGAATCGATCCAAATTTCCTGGATCGATTCGATTCCGATCCAGAAGGCTATGTTCCGATTCGATCCACGATCCGATATCGATCTTTTGTATTGCTGGGCTGTCACTTTAACCCATTTATGCCTAGAGTTCTAGGACCGGTTATAAAAACCTAAATATCTCAGCCTTTGATGCCCACACAAACATGAAATACCTTTGTATGTGAGAAAGAAGTGGGAAACTGTGGAAGAGAGCTACAGGATGTGTATTAGTAAATAGCGCCTATAATGATGGGCAAAAGATCGATAAACAAAGTTGTGAACCGATATCGCCCTTTTCGAACGTGAATTGATATTGGATCGTGATACGATCTTTTGAACCCAGCCCTAGTGTGCACTGCACCCCTTGGCCTTCGCCCCTTATACTATGATGTTACTTTGGTGCCCAGGAGGGGCCTCGCCTCTTCACCTACTGCAGGGGTGGGGAACCTTATTCATTCGAGGGGCCACTTCAAATTAATCTGAGGGCCGTAAAAGTTCTGCGTAGTCCTCAAACTTGAGGACTATATTGAAGGCAGCCACCTTTAAAACAGACCCCATCCTCTCTAGTTCCCCTGAACTAGTTCCACTCGAGACAGGTTTCCCACCCCTGACCTACTGTATAGCCACCGGAATACTTGGTCTGCTCCCCCTTAGAGGGCTTTTATGGTCTTTGGCTGGGTTAAGTCTTGAATCCCAATATCATTCAGTAGCTTAATGAATGGTTTTATATAGAATATTTTTATCATCTTATTAGGTGTCATCATAATTTACTAATATTTGGCTTTAGTTCAATTTATTTCTCCTTATTCTCATTACCGAAAACTTATTCTCATTACCGAAACATCCCCCTCATTACCGAAATGAGCACTTGATTGTTTAAAAAAAGTGCTAAAGGAAAACTGTATTCTTATATATTTTTTACGAACACCGTACCTTTTTATGTTTCTTTCACTTCAGCATATTTTTTGACCGAAATTGTAGGTTTTCACTGATATATTCTAAAATTAAAGTGGAAAACAAATGATCCTATTGCGGTAATGAGATAAAATGGTAAAATTCTTAAAGTACAATAATAAGAAAAAAAACTTTTTAAAGTGTTTTACGTAGCCCCTAGTACAACTGTCAATATTCAATGAACAAAACTGCAAGAACAATTAAGTTTCCTAATAAATTTCATGAAAGAAAAAAATTGCGGTAATGAGCATTTTAGCAGACATGGACTTATAAAACGTTAAAAAATGTGTTTTAAATAGTTGTCAGGTAAGTTGATATTATTGTGCTTAGTAACTGTACACTTTGATGTGACAGATTCAAAAAGAAATTCAATCAAAAAAGTCTTTTGAAAAAATGGTTGTCAAAACACGTTTGTTGCGCGTTTCGTGAGAATCACCCACACACACACACACACACACACACACACACACACACACACACACACACACACACACACACACACACACACACACCGCAACTGGGTTGGTAAAACTACAGGACCATGCCATTACGACCAAAAGAACCAAGAACCTACTTTCTCTCAAACAAAACCAACCAGCAAACACGCTCCTCAGACATGAGACATACTATATCTCATTTGATGCAATTCTCTCTGTGTAATAGTGTCATTTTGTGTTTGTTGTGATGCGACAACCTCCCTTTTCTCCAAAACAATTTTCTAATTTTCTATTCCTAACAAATACAGACACCTTACAAAAACTGAGAATCTCAACAACCTCATAAATACACATCAATAGCATATCTATTATATATTACCATAAGAGTAATATGTCCTGATGCAGTACACGTATGTGTTGTTGATTTGGCATGTACTGAACGTAGCTATTGACGACTGTATGGCAACTTGTCTCTAGAATTTCTAAATACACGCTCAGCAACCACAACAAAATATTTCGAGCAATGTGTATCACGTTGGCATGTGCCTCACGTAAACCACAATTACAAAACCCACACAATACAACAAACAGGAGCCCATTGTTGATTTCCCTTCCTCAAACCAGATTTTAAAGTTCTCTCGTGCTCCAGGGTGTTGCAACAACAGGGAACTTAGCAGCTACTTTATTTGTTATTCAGGACATGTTTCAAGGCTAATTTGTGTACACTGTGCCTGTGTGTGTGTGTGTGTGTGTGTGTGTGTGTGTGTGTGTGTGTGTGTGTGTGTGTGTGTGTGTGTGTGTGTGTGTGTGTGTGTGTGTGTGTGTGTGTGTGTGTGTGTGTGTGTGTGTGTGTGTGTGTGTGTGTGTGTGTGTGTGTGCGTGCGTGTGTGTGTGTGTGTATTGGTCCTTGCAGGTGCCTCTCTATGGCTTGCCGCAAACAAGCAAAGTTGTACTTCCTTCCCCAAGATCTTGCTGACACTGCCGTATTCAGGGCACGCTAAAATGACTGAACTGATGAAGTAATCCTTTACCATCAAACCTGAAACATATCAGTCCCTCCATTACAGCAACAAGAAAACAGCTTCACTTTCTGTTTAAAATAAGCATACGTGATACAGACCTGTGCATTTATCAAACACACACACACACACACACACACACACACACACACACACACACACACACACACACACACACACACACACACACACACACACACACACACGCACGCGCACACACACATTAACAGCGAACATCCGTAGACTACCCTTCCATGTTTGCACACACATCAACAGCGAACATCCGTAGACTACCCTTCCATGTTTGAGGACATTTCTTGATACTTTTCAAATAATTGACACACTACAATAGCCACAACTGTGAAGCACCTGCTCCGCATCCTGGGACGGTTGAGAGTCTACATTTACAGCAGCACTGTGGCAGTAAGAGAGCAAAGACAGAATTGTAATACATGTACTTCACCTTGGTGGCCGTAAAGCAAGCACCCATCTTCTCCTCTACCATGACGCTTTTTGGGCATTTAAAGTTCCCAGATATGTCAGCCAATACCAGTCCACCAGCATGTGACAGCAGAGAAGATGTCTGCCTCTGTGTGTGTGCGTGTGCGTGTATGCTGGTCCCTCACAAGTCCTTCCTGCCCATCCACCCGCACAGACACACACACACTGCCAACCCGAGTAGTTGAGCGTCAGAGGAAAGCGCGTAGGAAACCATGTGTCCTGTTGAACAGACACACCAGTCTAACTGCAACAAGGCAGAAGGTAGGCGACTGACTGCCTCAGTGCAACATGTGGGGGACGTTTCCGTGTGTGTCTGTGTGTGTGCTCAGAGATACAGGAAATGGATGTGGGCTGAACTAGTATAGGCCTACTAATGAGTCTTACAGCTCACTTTTTGCTTTCTCAATGTCTAGCATCTCATCTGGTCCATGAATAGTCACCTCTTAATCAGTCACAAATTAAAATGTATATATGTTATTTACACAACAGACTCATCAACTGTCTAAAATACAAAGACTGCCTAATTAAACAGACAGATTAAATTGTTACATTGTATGGCCTCTGTTTTTTTCACTTCCTGCCTTCTTCATGAAATCTCAACAGTGTCCTTCTCTCCACACAGTCGGCCAATCAATCCATGCCCGCGCTCTAATAACGAATGTAGGTTATGTCTTAGCGTGAACATGCTTAGCCTATAAAGCCCAGTCCGTTTTACACGTTATAGTTATTATTGAATATAATTGGTTAGCACTAATAATTGACTTTATCCTTGTTATTTGGGTCAGAAGACCTAATTCCCACGCGCTGCAATGATGGTCTCACCTGCCGCTTGGCCCGCATGTTTACATCGGTCGCACCTACTCCCACGCTCGGAAACTAGGGTGAACTGCCCACTCCGCAGATGATAAGGGTTTCTCGTTCGGGTTAGGTCCAATAATCCCAAAATAATGATGATGTGGCAATAAATATCGCGCAATGTGGCACAATACTTGAATGTTAACCATGGACTATACCATGCGTAATGGTCGCTACGCCGTCTGTATGTAGCCTATGATCAAACAACAAAAATGACCATCCCTTAGCTGATTTGCCAATGCCCTTGTCTACGTGATTGAATTTCACTTAGTCACTCATCTACAATTCACCACTATCATCAATCAGTACGATTCCACTGTTGACACCGCACCCAGTATCGACGGAAGGCTTCACAATAGCGCACCATTAGCACCTGCTCCTGCATACAGCAAATCCCCGTGGCTAATCTTATTCTTTTTTTTCTCTGTGATCATCCGTCTGTGTGAGCTCAGAATACCCTTCCATGAACGCATCAAGCATGAGATCAGGTTAGTAAACAGCAGACTACTTTACCTTCTTTTGTGTGGGCAGCATGGTAACCCAATTTCCACAGCGGAGGGAAGCGGTTCAGTCTCCCCTACCTCCAGTCTAGTCCCCAAAAGCTTCGAAGTTCGATACCAGGGTACGTCCACGGCTAAGTCCAATAATAACAAAATACAAACAGCCGCAACTGCCTCTCCTCAGCTGGTACCCACGATACACAGCCCGAGTCAGTGCAGCCTAATAATAACAAATGCCCCAACAGCACCAGAACCACAAACAGTACTTTGAGTATTTCAGGCCAAAGACTGAGAATGCACTGTATGCTGTAGGAGTGGTCCAGTGCCGTAGTGGTGTGTGGTTCTGCTGCTGCTACGGCAGGAGTTCAGATATGGTGAAAGCATCTATCTGCAGCTCAGGTTACATATCCAAGAAGGTGGCGTGGAGACTAGTGCCTCGATGAAAAGCCATAAATCCAACAAAAACAATCCTCTCCTGGCAAAGTCTCCGTTGAAGTTTAAATTCCTCTCAGTGAAAAAAAGCCTTGACACCCACTGCATAACATAAAAAATGGAGCCATTCAATGAAATACAGTATGGCACACGATTGGAAATCCTCGGAGGCTAGAGTGAGACGAGCAGCTCGGCAGACAAGAGGCATCCGATGTGATTGGATGAAGGCTATAAAAAGCCCAAGGCGTGGTTGGACCCCTGAAATCAGAGCCCACACGATCCGGGCCAGATAAGGTTAAAGAGGGGTTGCTCGGTGACCCGATTACACACCCATATAAACACACACAGACACCCTCAACATAGACACACACTATGGCCCCCTGCACGACAACACAGATACAGTGCCACCCAGCACAGCTGAACCCCGTCGTGTAAGAAGACTGAATGACCACTGCACCCGTCTGTATACGCTCGCAAAGGGAGTGTGAGCGGGATAAGGGGAGGGGGATAGCAGTGGATAAGAGGTGGGGGTTGGGGTAGCAGCCAGGGGAATCTCGCACTACACTTGAGTGCAATGCTGTGTGCTGCAGTGGCACACGAGTGAAGGCTTTAAACTCAGTCAAGCGTGGCGTGTGGTGTGGAAGCACTGAAGGGGAAAAGAGTGTGTGTGGTTGTGTGTGTGTGGGTGTGTGTGTGTGTGTGTGTGTGTGTGTGTGTGTGTGTGTGTGTGTGTGTGTGTGTGTGTGTGTGTGTGTGTGTGTGTGTGTGTGTGTGCATACAGAGAGAGAGAGAGAGAGAGAGAGAGAGAGAGAGAGAGAGAGAGAGAGAGAGAGAGAGAACGAGAGAGAGAACGAGTGGGAGTCGGGCAAGTTCATGTGACCCTTATGGCCGGGGGAGCACAGTGATGATGTCACAGTGGGCCTATTGCAAATTTGGCCGAAAAACGAGGTCACATGTGCCAAAGCATGTGCCTCCCTGAAAAAAGGAAGAGCGAGAATGAGAGAAAGAAAGAGAGAGAGAGAGACAGAGACAGAGAGAGACACAGAGACGAAATGAAGAAGAAAGGGAACATCAGGCCACTGGTCTTGCAGATGGTGCATATGTTTTGTGTGTGTGTGTGTGTGTGTGTGTGTGTGTGTGTGTGTGTGTGTGTGTGTGTGTGTGTGTGTGTGTGTGTGTGTGTGTGTGTGTGTGTGTGTGTGTGTGTGTGTGTGTGTGTGTGTGTGTGTGTGTGTGTGTGTGTGTGTGTGTGTGTGTGTGTGTGTGTGTGTGTGTGTGTGTGTGTGTGTGTGTGTGTGTGTGTGTGTGTGTGTGTGTGCGCGCGTGCATGTAGGGAGCTCTGAATAAATCATCAGCCTTAAATCAGAGGAACCGAGAGGCAGACTGGGGGAGTACAGGAATGCTGAACTGATGAAGTGTGGGAGAGAGAGAGAGAGAGAGAGAGAGAGAGAGAGAGAGAGAGAGAGAGAGAGAGAGAGAGAGAGAGAGAGAGAGAGAGAGAGAGAGAGATATGCTAAGAATAGTATTTGCTATCCTCGGAGGTCAAGGACAGTCCCTAGGAAAGGGGGAGGGAGGTGTGTGGTGTGTGGTGCTGTGCTGGGTGTGATTGTGTGTCATCCGCCATCTCTCATCATCGTTGCTCCATTTCAGGTTGCTTTGTTCACCAGAGTGTTCTTCCTCTTGGTATTTCTGCCCTTGTTTTTTCTCATCCTACCTACATCAGCACCTCCTCTCTCTCTCTTTCTCTCTAGCTGTTTTCAGACTGGCTGGGACTCCATTCCTCGAAAGCGTTGTTGCTAACCAATTAGCACCTTGCAGTTTCCCAATGGGAAATTGCATTGGAACCAAGTACACAAGTTGCTTAATGTTCAGAGGTGTCAACAGTTAACGTAAAAGTAAAAAAAAAGAAACATAGTTTCCTTCCAAACCAGGTCATTTATCTAAGTGACAAGCAGACCTGTCTTATGATTGTTAGGTTTTTAGGGTTTTTTTTTTCAGTAACAATACAGGCTATCTATCCCATTGGTAGGTACAATGGGTAAATGGTGTTACTGCTATGTAATACCACACGCTAGTGTACTTACAACACAAATTTACTTTTACTTTTACTTTTGCCACCTCTGCTAACGTTCAATGATGCTGTGCTGAAAGGCACCCCAGAACAGAGCCAGTGCAAGTCTAAAGTGACCATTACATTATTACATTACATTACATTTAGCTGACACTTTTATACAGAGTGACTTACATTTACTATTTTCAGGGTATTGGTTACAGTCCTTGGAGCAATGTGGGGTTAGGTGCCTTGCTCAAGGGCACTTCAGCCATGGATGCAAGTGTAGGGAGAGGTCAGGTGGGATTCGAGCCTACAACCCTCATATTGTAAGACCAACTCCCTAACCGTTAGGCCACGGCTGCCCACATGACCATGCTCATTATATGTTGCATTTTCACGATGTATGGTATGACCCCTTTTCAGCATCATCCTTCCCCTTTCTCATCCTCACGGCGAACCCCAACTCAGCCCTCATATCAGTTCAAGCATTTTATTCTAGACCTCAGCTTATCAAGGCAGTTTGTCAACTCATGTCCATTCACATGCATTTGTTTCAGGGTGCATCA
The DNA here is from genome assembly GCF_034702125.1 of Engraulis encrasicolus. Classification (NCBI taxonomy): domain Eukaryota; kingdom Metazoa; phylum Chordata; class Actinopteri; order Clupeiformes; family Engraulidae; genus Engraulis; species Engraulis encrasicolus. The sequence continues at coordinate 51,494,445 of NC_085867.1, forward strand.
CACCACAGGAAATATGGCTGCAACGTTTTTCCGCGGTATCTATCCTATCCACACGTGTAAATGTACGTACGTCTATGCTGCTGCCCCCCATTCTACTACGGTGCTTCATAAATGCAGCAATACATCACCCACTCCTCTGCCCCTCCTCCCTTGTCCTACCTTTCTCTAACCTTCACCCTCAGCCCCCACATCCCTGCAGGCTTTTCACCCCTCACCTCTGCTTATCAAGCGGGAAGTGAGATTATCAAGGTCGATGCTCACAGCGGTTCCTCCTGTTGTTTCAGGGGGTCTCCGTTTGTGAGCGCCGTGCAAAACAAGCAGCACAGTCAGTGCATCATCGGCGACAAGGGCTGAAGTTAGGGGAAGACAAAAGACGGGCCCACCGAGTGGCCTTCTGTGGGAGGAAGTACTATATATAACCAGAGCGATGTGAGCATGCTTTGGTCTGAATTAAACACACAAACACAGAGCTGATACAACACCATCAAAGAGGCCTTCCTGTACACTCTCTCTCTCTCTCTCTCTCTCTCTCTCTCTCTCTCTCTCTCTCTCTCTCTCTCTCTCTCTCTCTCTCTCTCTCTCTCTCTCTCCCTCTCTCTCTCTCTCTCTCCCTCTCTCTCTCTCTCTCTCAAACAAAAAGTACAGTGAGTGTTCTCCACTCCCTCAGAACATCTTGGGCTACAAAACGGCAGGCTGACACAGATAAATGCACAACACAAGCAACAACACCAGAGGAGCTGAAACACCAACCACAAGCTGATAAAAGCTAAACTGTCAAGCTACAGAGAAGGAGAGAGACAGAGAGACACAGAGATAGACAACAGGGGAGATACCAGAGAGGCCCTACCAGAGAGAGACTTCATTTACTGATTATTTGTACAATTAACTGTAGAGATCAAACGAGGCAGAAGTGATGCGTATACTTGTACATAACATTTGAAAAGACAAATGGCAAATAATTGTTGAGTATGTAGATCTATTCTCCTGAAAATTGTTATCAATGACTAAAATTCAATTAGTTGTATACATTTCAATTGGTTGCCAGAAAAACCACATCATAGCTCATTAGCATAAATTTAACTGAACTAAAAGCCCAAAGTGCCTATGCTGCTTAACACACTTTCTCTTCTACACAAAATCAATTAGGCCTATTTAAAACGTTGACGCGCGAGCTGTCTACGCACAATAAAGCTGTGACATTATGAACATTTTGTCATTCCAATAAATACTGCCCTGCTGAATACAATCAAAAAATAAACAGAAGAGACAGAGAGACAGAGAGAGAGAGAGAGATATGGAGAGATTACTCCAACTAATATGCAGAGGCCTAATCTGATGGATGTGGTCTACTGGAGAGGAGCTGATGAATAGGATGGGGCGATGTGATGGGGGTCATGGGATGGTGGTCAGCAGACAGCATTGGGTGGTCGGGCAGCTCTTACTGGAAATGCTTACAGGCAAGAGGGGATCGGATTGTGGCAAGTTCCTATCATGTCTTCCTTCCTTTGTGTGTGTGTGTGTGTGTGTGTGTGTGTGTGTGTGTGTGTGTGTGTGTGTGTGTGTGTGTGTGTGTGTGTGTGTGTGTGTGTGTGTGTGTGTGTGTGTGTATGTGTGTGTGTGTGTGTGTGTGTGTGTGTGTGTGTGTGTGTGTGTGTGTGTGTGTGTGTTCTATGCAATGTGTTGTTTATGAGTGTCTACATTTACTCAAGCGTATAGCC
>NC_085867.1:51503662-51506162 GCF_034702125.1 Engraulis encrasicolus
CACACACAGACACACACACACACACACACACACACACACACACACACACACACACACACACACACACACACACACACACACACACACACACACACACACACACACACACGCAAATACATAACTTAAAACTGAGCACAGTCATGTGGCCAGTGCAAATGCGCAATGCACTTTATCCTTGTCCAGCAACTGTTATGCAAATAGTTTAGGAGTTAGCAGTTGTTGAGGCCCAACCATTTACTGACTTGTGTTCCTGACAGACGCTATTTATGTCTTCACACTCTCACTAATGCTCACATGCACACACACACACGCACACACGCACACACACACACACACGCACACACACACACAGACACACACACGCACACACACACACACACACACACACACACACACACACACACACACACACACACACACACACACACACACACACACGCCTAGGTACATAAATTATTATTGTTTTGGCTATGTCGTGCGAGTGCCAAGCGTCAGTTGGGAGTACGGTATGCCAGCACCGCTACTGTTATGAATGGTGGGTAATTTTGTGACTGTCACCTTCATAGTGAGAATGAAGTTGAGAAGGTTTCGTCACAGCACTGGCTGATGTAGGAAGTGTAACAAAGAAAAAAAACACGCACATCTCAAAAAAGTTGTGAGTGCAGGATAAGCAGAGTCACATGAAAACTGAAAAATAACGCACACACACCAAGCTCCCGTTTCTTTTATTTTACTATAGTGACGTTTCAGGCAGCATGCCCTTCATCAGACATGGTGTGCAAACTTAATTTTTCAGTTTTGATGCAGGAAGTTTCACACTCAGTCATCATCATCCAGATCGCAAATTGAAACTTACATTCATTTTGAGTTGGTCTGTTCCTCCAACTGGCCTAACCCCTGTGAGCAGAGACCCTGTTATAAGCTTATTGCAACAAAAATGGTAATGGCCAAGGCTTACCGTAGTCTGTTACTTAAAGGGACAGTTTGGTCAATTTTAACATGCAGTTGTAATGCTCACACTACCCTGGACTTGTCAGTGCCTGAGATTTTTTTTTCTTCTTCTTCAGCCGTTTCCGAGATCCTGGCCATTGTAATGGGGGCAGCTCTTTGTTTACATTTCAAAAAAACATTTTTATTTATTCCCAAAAACATCCAAAAGGTTATAAAATATCAGCAGACAACTAGCAAACAGCAGTACCTTTTGGGAAAATATTTGGAGTTGGCTTATGTTTCATTTTTTAAAAATGTAAACAAACGCTGCCCCCATTAGAATTGCTCATATCTCGGAAAGGGCTGAGCCGAAAAATGTGGCATCACCAGGTACTGACAAGTCAAGGGTAGCGTGAGCAATACAACTGCATGTTGAAATTGACCAAACTGTCCCTTTAAGACCCTCAACAATGTCATATCAATGTGTTTTTTATGATGTGTGTAGAGTGTAGAGTGAATGGGCCCCCCAATGGGTGGGTAAACAGTACCCTATACTGACACACAAGATGGGTTTGCTTCAGCTTCTTTGGATAATTATGCAGATGCTGTTAATGTACAACTAATCATTCAGCAAGTACCTCAAATCAAGACACATTCTATGAATGTGTGTACACAACGTTTTTATCAGTTAGTATAGCGTAGGTAGTAAAACCATAACACATCTGACTTCTTTCCACTCTGTATGCAAATGACTAGTGGTCGTTAGCATTTTATTGCCTTAGTGTTTCCCAACCAGGGGGCCCGGGAAACGTGGCTGATAAATAAATTGTGCAATTTAACACATATTTGTCTAAATTAATTACAGTAAGTATTGCTTCGTCAGTGCTCAGTGGAGTCTTTCATCTGCCATTTAAGCACATGAAAATTTAAGTTACTTTTCTAAGCTTTTGTGGTATCCGATACGATGCCATGTTACAGCTTGTTGCTTAGGGGTGCCTTGAAAATGTTCAGTAGTTGAAGGGGTGCCTCGCCTAAAAAAAGGTTGAGAAACACTGGACTAGAGCAGGTCAATAGCTACCATTGAGGTTCTCGGAGGTCATTGAAAGACCTCCTGTCACAAAACTTCCAAACAGTGATACACGGTCATTAAAAAAAACAACCAAATGCCTGATATAGATGTGCCCCAGAATCCTTTACTGCAGCTGAAAACCACTCAATATGATGTGATATGTCAATGTTGTCTTAAGTAGCCTAAAATGTTAGTAAACATATGTACACAATTGCTACTCTGTGTATGTGTGTGTGTGTGTGTGTGTGTGTGTGTGTGTGTGTGTGTGCGTGTGTATATGTATGTATGTATGTATGTATGTAATAAGTGTGTGTGTGTGTGTGTGCGTGTGTGTGTGTGTGTGTGTGTGTGTGTGTGTGTGTGTGTGTGTGTGTGTGTGTGTGTGTGTGTGTGTGTGCCCGCGCGTGCCCGCGCTCAAGCTTGTTTGCATGTTTGTTCTATACTGTGGGGCCTACTTTATCTGCTTTAGCCTGGAAAGTTCCAAAGGTCCTCTGTGAATTC
>NC_085867.1:51511162-51513662 GCF_034702125.1 Engraulis encrasicolus
AGACACACACACACACACACACACACACACACACACACACACACACACACACACACACACACACACACACACACACACACACACACACACACACACACACACACACACTATCGGCTTTTACTCAAATGTGTCAAGTAACATTAGAGGGGGCTCCACATCCTCCTCTGACTCTGTATATGCGTAGTGTAGAAGTGTATGTGTAGTGTGGTGGCTGACATTTCCCCATGCTTAAGTGCTAATGTGTACGCATCTTCTTCAACAAGCCATGTTTTATGTATAGAACGCAAGTGACCCTGACTAATGCATTCACCATCTATACAATCCACTCCTTATGAATGACTGCCTACAGAAAAAACTGCATCTATTCATGTTCCTTTTACTGTTTCTAGTGAGCAGAGTCAGTGAGACGAGTGGTGAATATGTTTGTGTGTGTGTGTTAGATTCTATGTGAGTTTGAATGTGAGGCTGCTGGACAAAGCCCATGGCAGCTCTCAATGTTCTGTGATTAGACGCAGCATAATCAGATTTACACCCAGAGCGACCACGTGAAGACAAACAAGCTCCATAACCACTGATCCCCTTCATTCTCTTACGAGGAGAGAGAGAGAGAGAGAAGGAGAGAGAGAGAGAGAGAGAGACAGAGACAGAGAGAGACAGAAAGAAAGATAAAGATAGAGAGAGAGAGAGAGAGAGAGAGAGAGAGAGAGAGAGAGAGAGAGAGAGAGAGAGAGAGATAGAGAAAGATAGAGAGAGTGAGCGGGAGAGAGAGAGAGAGAGAGAGAAAGAGAGAAAGATAGAGAGAGTGAGCGGGAGAGAGAGAGAGAGAGAAAGATAGAGAGAGGGAGAGAGAGAGAGAGAGAGAGAGAGAGCAAGTGAGAGAGAAATGTGAGTGTGAGCGTGAGGGTGAGTGTGTGAAGGAGAGGGAGATATGTTTAGTACGAGAGGTCCGAGGAGAAAGTAAATGAGAGCTAAGACGGGGATAAACAAAAAAGCCACTGGCCTGTGCCAACTTCCAACACTCTCTTTTGCCAGCCTGCCACTGCGGGAGACTGTGAGACTGTGCACCCGTTCCCCTCGACCAGACTCTCTCTCTCTCTCTCTCTCTCTCTCTCTTCCGCTCTCTCTCTCTCTCTCTCTCTCTCTCTCTCTCTCTCTCTCTCTCTCTCTCTCTCTCTCTCTCTCTCTCTCTCTGCAGACTCTCCAGTTCATTCTTCTCCACTGTAAATTATGACCACCTTCCTGTCTCTGCACCTATTCTTCTTCCTGTGTCGTCCTCCATTGCTCAGTCCATTTGTTATGCCCCCATCACTTGTTCTCTTACTGCCTGGGCCATGTATCTCTCTAGCTTCACCAGCGCTCACAGACGAATGGCTGTTTCTCCCCTCTTTGGCCCCACAGTGTCTGCCAGCACCAAGCAAAGACTCTGTCAGGAACACACACATGTGCGCGCACGCCGCACACCACGCAGGCAGGCAGGCACAGGCGGGTGCAGGCTCACACATCAGAGATGAAGAGATGTAGCTGGCAAACACATGCAGAATGTAAAGAGGGGAACCGTGGGGTGATGTTGATTATATGGTTGTCTGCTTCATGCAGGGGCATCATAATATTGGGGGTTAAGTGGGGCAGACTCACCAGGGCCCTTTTTATATGGGTGGCCTAGGGGAGTCAGATATGAGAAGACCTTTGGAGGTGGAGGAAGGGGGTGGTGTCTTTGTAGCTTGTTGTACATAGGTCCTATAAGTAGCTGCTACGCCCCTGGCCGCATGCACAATTTGACCCAGGAGGGGGTTTGAAGAACAGCTCATATTAATTCACACAGACTATGTGCACACTTTGTCGTCCAGGTACAGTCTATAATCACTATCGCAAAATCATTTAGACATTGGTCACTATGGAAACCACGATACAGTAAACTTAGTAGGTGGAACTTTCATAGGAGGAAAACTGAACACCAGCGCCCCTACTGGCAGTGACATTTTAAAAAGTAGGGTATTATATTGAGGCCAGTAGGCCTACTGTTGGCCAATACTGCTGAGGCCATGGTATGTAGGCATTTAGAGGTTTTTTTCCAATACAGAACATGGCTAGGGGAGACGGAATTGACTACACAATAGTCCAGTCACTGAACCAGACAATCAATGAAACATGCACTGGCCAAATAGTTGACTGGGTAACTCAATGGCCAAGCAGATCAATAGCAAAGAAAGATATGATACTGCCAACCTTTCCACATGGCTTAAGGGAATTAAAGTAAGACTTGCTTACAATCTTTTGATGTACCAAATGCCTTCCTAATTTCAAATGAGAGGAAACACATATGGTTGACTGTATCGCTTGTTTTTTTTCCCTGTAACTCTACACAGATGAATTCTTTACTGTGAAATTGAGCAGAGCAATCAGATAATCAAAACCACATCCGATTATAAGCATGCATTTCCTTTCACAAGTATTAGCTCTGAGTTCTCAGGAGATAAAGAAGTGTACTTTAGAGACAACT
>NC_085867.1:51523662-51531162 GCF_034702125.1 Engraulis encrasicolus
CCACAACCCTGTAGTCCGAGTAGCCCAGCTGACACATGCAATACAGCAACGGAACTAATACAAACACACCACACACACACCACACACACACACACACACACACACACACACACACACACACACACACACACACACACACACACACACACACACACACACACACACACACACACACACACACACACAACACATACACACACACACAGATAGTTAGTACATTAAGCTATGCAGTGGCTTGATATAAACCAAGCAGAAATGACAACAGCACCAAAGAGGTTGCCAGGAGTGACTATGTACACATGCTCTCAGATAAACAAAACATCTGCTAACAGGTGGCATCATGATGACTAGAGCATCATATACCACCATAACACTCAAAATAAAATATTACAAAAGAGAACAACATATGGCTTATCAGTATACAACAGCATATTAATTAACCAAGTGTCAATATAATGTCACTGACATACGGTACATGTCATCATGGTTCATGTCAGCCTTATATCGGCACAATCAAATAAAGTGTTACCAAATACCTCCCCATGACAAAGGGACTCACGCCAAATGGAGCATCAGCACACAGAAGTAGGTTAGATTGATCCAGTCACCTCTCTGATGCAGGCTGATCAATACACTGTGTGTGTGTGTGTGTGTGTGTGTGTGTGTGTGTGTGTGTGTGTGTGTGTGTGTGTGTGTGTGTGTGTGTGTGTGTGTGTGTGTGTGTGTGTGTGTGTGTGTGTGTGTGTGTGTGTGATGGCCCCTGCTGTAAGTGGGTAAGTGGGTCTATGGCTTTTAGCTTGTCTGTAGTAGTCCTTCTAATCCAGAGCATCGAAGACTGCAGCTCTGACCGAGTATATGATGCTGCTATTTCTACAATGATAGTATCGTATTCTTATGTGAGCAGTGCAGGTGTGTGTGTGTGTGTGTGTGTGTGTGTGTGTGTGTGTGTGTGTGTGTGTGTGTGTGTGTGTGTGTGTGTGTGTGTGTGTGTGTGTGTGTGTGTGTGTGTGTGTGTGTTTTAGCACAAGTTTAGATGTGTATTGTGCATAAAAGTGTACATGTCTTCCTGGGTGTCTAGTGAATTCTTAACAGGAGATACTACTATACTACTCAGAGACAGCTATGATTAATTACATTGCATAAAAGCATCTCAATGGCTCACTACACTGTACACTGTATCCCTCACCAAAACAGCATTCCTCACCTGTATTTTTTTCTTACAAGGCTGCTGAAAAACAACCCAAACCCCTTAATTTAGCCAGAGGTACCATTCTGACGTTAAGCAGAGAGAGAGAGAGAGAGAGAGAGAGAGAGAGAGAGAGAGAGAGAGAGAGAGAGAGAGAGAGAGAGAGAGAGAGAGAGAGAGAGAGAGAGAGAGAGAGAGAGAGAGAAAGAGAGAGAGAGAGTCACATATTTACACAAACAATGAGCTGACCACATTTCCTGTCAAACTGTGGTATGTATATAAATAAATACAAGAGTCAGACAAAAATGAGTGTGTGCTAAAATAATAACTGAAGAGTAGAGTAAACCACTCTGCAACAACACCTATCCCTCTACATGAATATCTGATGAAAGTGCTAAAGGATATTACCTGGAAATGAACTTCACAATGTGTGCGTGTGTGCGTGTGTGCGCGTGCGTGCGTGCATGCATGCAATCATCTACGTGTATATAACACCCACGCAAACACAACTCAAACTCAACACCATGATGGACAGGTTTTTTTGCATGTGTCGTACTTTGGCCAACGCGGTGTAAATTGATTGTGATTAACTAAACGCACCTCACTGAGTGGTAAAGCCCGGCCGAGGAACACAGTACATCTGCAATCTTACATGAGCAATAAAACGAATTACAAACATTAGTGTCAAACAGCACTTACGAATGGTAAGTGAGACAGTGATAGGAAAAGCCAAGAGCAGAGGCTGCTGTCTTTAGACTGCACATTATCTGCAGAAACACCTCGTAGAGAGATACAGCCGCTGTGATGTCACTTCCTCTCATCATCTACTTCATCTACTTCCTTCCTGTGATGTTTATAATAAGCACAACGTGTGACTGACACGGAGATGGTGAAGAACAAGTGGTGTTTTTGATTTAGGGGTCAGCGACCACTGTCCCATTGCCTGTATTAGGCACAGCACTCTAACCAAAGCACTGCCTCACATTTTGGTTAAAAGAACTATGAAACATTTTAATGAGCAAGCTTTTTTAAATGATCTCTATGAAAGTGACATTCATCTAACAACTGAAATTCCTGATGCTGACTTGGCTCTACAGTTTTTCTCAAACTCATTTATTTGCATTGTTGACAAACATGCACCTTTTAAAAAGATAAGAGTAAAAAGTAGAACAAACCCATGGTTCACCCCTGAACTCTCCTCTCTTTTTCAGTCAAGAAATAAGGCTTGGTCATTAGCAAGGAGGAGCAAGGATGCCTCCGACTGGGCAAGTTTCAGGAAAATCAGGAACAGATGTACATTATCTGTAAGAAAGGCTAAATCTGACTATTACTTTAACCTTGTCTCTAGTTCGTACTCAGATCCTGCAAAATTCTGGAAGGCTGTAAATTACAAAAACAATAAATCTGTTACACCTATGCCTTCTTCAATTAAGTTTGATGATTGTCTACTACAAGACAAATCAGACATTTGCAGTGCTCTTAACAAACATTTTTCTTTAGCCAGTCAAAGTTTTGACAATAGCAATAATCATTCCTTTATACCTAGGGCTGGACATGATATGCGTATCAGAGACAATGTCAGAGACGATGATCTGGAATTCAGGCTTCATCCTGTGTCTAAGCATACAGTGCTATCTGCTTTATTAGCAATTGATAGTCGCAAATCCACTGGAGAAGACCAGCTAGATCCCCTTTTTCTTCGCACTGCGGCATATATAATAGCAGAGCCATTATTGCACATTTTCAATTTTTCTATTTCCACTGGAGTTGTCCCTACACTATGGAAATTTGCACACATTACCCCGTTGCACAAGGGGGGTGATAAGACTGACCCTAACAACTATCGACCAATATCCAAGCTACCGTGTCTCTCAAAAATACTAGAGAAGTTGGTAAATGATCAGCTCAAAGAATTTCTAAATACCAATAATATTTTGAGCCCTCTCCAATCAGGCTTTAGGCCTAAACATAGTACAGTTACTGCTGCTACTAAAGTAATGGATGATATTATCACTTCTCTTGACAAGAAAAAACATTGTGCTGCCATCTTTGTGGACTTATCCAAAGCATTTGACACCGTGGACCATTCTCTGCTTCTACAAATTCTGCCTGGTATTGGTTTTAATGCAAGTGCCTGTAAATGGTTCCAGAGCTACCTTTCAAACAGACACCATACTGTAAAATTGGGTAATACTCAATCTGACCCCCTGCTAATAACCAAGGGGGTCCCACAAGGTTCAGTATTAGGTCCGGTACTCTTCACCATGTACATAAATAGCATACTTTCTCTCCTTTCCAACTGCTCTATTCATCTATATGCAGATGATACAATTTTGTATTGTGTTGCAGATTCTGTACAGCTAGCCTTGGAGAAATTGCAGCAGTCTTTTAATATCCTACAAAATGCCTTCATTAGTCTTAAGCTTCTACTTAATGTAAGCAAGACTAAATGTATGGTCTTTACTCGATCTAAGCATGGCATGAAAAATGATTTTAATATATCTACTTTAGATGGGTCTGTTATTGAGAGAGTATCACATTATAAGTACCTGGGAATCTGGCTAGATGACAAGTTCACATTCAAGAAACATACTGACTGTCTTGTCACTACGCTCAGACAAAAGCTATCTTTCCTGCACAGAAATAAATATCACTTTCCTGTTTTCTGCAGAAAAAAGTTAATTGAAGCTACTTTTCTGTCTTCCCTTGACTATGGTGATATTATTTACAGACATGCACCACTCTCTAATCTGAAGGCACTTGACACTGTCTATCATTCAGCTCTTCGTTTTATTACTGGGGATCCATATAGTACACATCATTGCCTGTTATATGATAAAGTTGGGTGGGCTCCACTTTCTCACAGAAGGGACATGCATTATTTTATTTTTATTTATAAGGCCCTCACTGGCAAACTCCCATTTTATATTTCATCTCTTTTAGTTTGGCACTCCAACCCATACCAAACCCGCAGCAGCAATTTTTTACTGGAGGTCCCTTATGCCCGCACTGAACTGGGTAAAACAGCTTTTAGTGTCTGTGGACCTTCAGTTTGGAATAACTTACAACAAAGGATGGGTCTTCAAGCCTTTGTGCCATTAGAACATTTTAAAGTTACACTGGGAAGTTTTTTATCACATACTTGCACTTGTTTTAACTCATAAGTTTTAATTCATAGTTTGTCTTAATTCTTACCTTTTATATGATTTATGGTGTATTGTGTATGTTCATTGTTTATATATGATTTTATATGTGCAATTGTTTGTTTTACTCGACATCATTGTAAATGAGGGCTGGGCCCTCAATGATTCTTCGAGTTTAAATAAATGTAGAAATGTAGATATTGAGACCAGGAGAGAGACATCTGGCTAGAGATGTGATGCAGGCTGATCAATACACTGTGTGTGTGTGTGTGTGTGTGTGTGTGTGTGTGTGTGTGTGTGTGTGTGTGTGTGTGTGTGTGTGTGTGTGTGTGTGTGTGTGTGTGTGTGTGTGTGTGTGTGTGTGTGTGTGTGTGTGATGGCCCCTGCTGTAAGTGGGTAAGTGGGTCTATGGCTTTTAGCTTGTCTGTAGTAGTCCTTCTAATCCAGAGCATCGAAGACTGCAGCTCTGACCGAGTATATGATGCTGCTATTTCTACAATGATAGTATCGTATTCTTATGTGAGCAGTGCAGGTGTGTGTGTGTGTGTGTGTGTGTGTGTGTGTGTGTGTGTGTGTGTGTGTGTGTGTGTGTGTGTGTGTGTGTGTGTGTGTGTGTGTGTGTGTGTGTGTGTGTGTTTTAGCACAAGTTTAGATGTGTATTGTGCATAAAAGTGTACATGTCTTCCTGGGTGTCTAGTAAATTCTTAACAGGAGATACTACTATACTACTCAGAGACAGCTATGATTAATTAGCCTACATTGCATAAAAGCATCTCAATGGCTCACTACACTGTACACTGTATCCCTCACCAAAACAGCATTCCTCACCTGTATTTTTTTCTTACAAGGCTGCTCAAAAACAACCCAAACCCCTTAATTTAGCCAAAGGTACCATTCTGACGTTAAGCAGAGAGAGAGAGAGAGAGAGAGAGAGAGAGAGAGAGAGAGAGAGAGAGAGAGAGAGAGAGAGAGAAAGAGAGAGAAAGAGAGAGAGAGAGTCACATATTTACACAAACAATGAGCTGACCACATTTCCTGTCAAACTGTGGTATGTATATAAATAAATACAAGAGTCAGACAAAAATGAGTGTGTGCTAAAATAATAACTGAAGAGTAGAGTAAACTACTCTGCAACAACACCTATCCCTCTACATGAATGTCTGATGAAAGTGCTGAAGGATATTACCTGGAAATGAACTTCACAATGTGTGTGTGTGTGCGTGTGCGTGCGTGCGTGCATGCATGCAATCATCTACGTGTATATAACACCCACGCAAACACAACTCAAACTCAACACCATGATGGACGGGTTTTTTTGCATGTGCCGTACTTTGGCCAACGCGTTGTAAATTGATTGTGATTAACTAAATGCACCTCACTGAGTGGTAAAGCCCGGCCGAGGAACACAATACATCTGCAATCTTACATGAGCAATAAAACGAATTACAAACATTAGTGTCAAACAGCACTTACAAATGGTAAGTGAGACAGTGATAGGAAAAGCCAAGAGCAGAGGCTGCTGTCTTTAGACGGCACATTATCTGCAGAAACACCTCATAGAGAGATACAGCCGCTGTGATGTCACTTCCTCTCATCATCTACTTCATCTACTTCCTTCCTGTAATGTTTATAATAAGCACAACGTGTGACTGACACGGAGATGGTGAAGATATTGAGACCAGGAGAGAGACATCTGGCTAGAGATGTGCAAGAGGGTGCTAAAGCGGGTCAAAAAGGTTTCAGTCCATGAAAAGGGGAAGACATTCGTTATACTGTAATCCTCTCATGCTACTCTTACACAAGCACACAAGCAGACAGAGAAGCAAAGGGAGGGAGACATGGGAGGGCAGAGAGAAACATAGCAACTAGCCTAAGTAAACTTAGTGCAGACGGGATCACCTGCAAACGATTCTCTGTGAAAAACTGAACTATAGAAAAACAACACTGCTATGACCTTGCCGATAAAATGAGATGAAAATGCTGTCAATAACATTTTGGAAACAGCATCCTAATAATAGAGGCTCTGCATGAAGAGGTTACCATGCTGTCTTACATTTTTAAGTTAACTCAACTTGAGAAAGCTGAGTTCAGTCTTGAGTTGAGTTAACTTACAAACTTAAAGCGATGGTTCGGAGTAGAATCACCCTAATGCCATTTGAACCGTGACACCCATCCACCTTTACACCCGAAGTGTTTTCTGCCGCAGACTTACATCAACAGAGTTGCCGTGTTATTCGATGTTTATTCCGGTTAGCTTGACTCAAGCGCATATGGATACTGGGCACCGTCTCCAAACTTTCCCCACAAAAATAACATGTCATTACACCAAACTTCTGCAGTAGCACAAATATGGTCTGTACTCACGAAACGAAGCATTTGGAAGTTTGGAAATAGTCCAGGAGTTTAGTATTATCAACACAAGCCGAATAGCTTCTCTGCTGCTAAAGCTGCGCCAACGTTACTTCCGTCATCTAAGACAAGCATGTAAGAGTCCTCAACGAAGCTCATAATATGCACAATGAAAAGTGAATTCAGCATCAGTATTGATAACGAAAATCATTGTCTAATTGATAGTAGGTAAGATTTGAAATATCTTTTAAGTATTTCCTTGAAAATATAAGCCTTAATCACAATTCAGTGAAAACTTTTTTAACACTCTCGTCTGGAAGTTTGTTGAAGACTTTTACGGGCTTGTCTCATATGACGGAAGTAACGTTGGCACAGCTTTAGCAGCAGAGAAGCTATTCAGCTTGTGTTGATAATACTAAACTCCTGGACTATTTCCAAACTTCCAAATGCTTCGTTTCGTGAGTACAGACCATATTTGTGCTACTGCAGAAGTTTGGTGTAATGACATGTTATTTTTGTGGGGAAAGTTTGGAGACGGTGCCCAGTATCCATATGCGCTTGAGTCAAGCTAACCGGAATAAACATCGAATAACACGGCAACTCTGTTGATGTAAGTCTGCGGCAGAAAACACTTCGGGTGTAAAGGTGGATGGGTGTCACGGTTCAAATGGCATTAGGGTGATTCTACTCCGAACCATCGCTTTAAGGCAGCAGGGCAACTTCCTTTTCTTACGTTTTACTGACTTTTAATGTTTTACAGTGTATAGTGTGAGGAGCAGGTTCACAGCAGATGCACAGCATACAGACAGCACTGGCTTGTGG
>NC_085867.1:51536162-51586162 GCF_034702125.1 Engraulis encrasicolus
AAGACTACAAATGATAGCCTTTAATTTATATATATGCTACCAGGTGGAGCAAAATCAACTGCAAGCCCCACATGTTTTATGGCTACTCTTGGCACCGAAGAATACGTTCAGAGAACAGATATAGCTGTCGTACTAATCCCCTTCCTCTTCTTCCCTGCACTACAAGCCGCAGAGTGTCCGTTGCGCGATGGCCAAACAGTGTTCACAATCACATCACAACGCTGGTAACCAGCTCACAGAGACAGTGCCAAGCGCAGAATTGGCTAATTAAAAATGAGTGTCGGAGGAACACTTACCCATAGCTCGGTACCCCAGCTCATGGTTCCAGTGCGGAATCCTCGTGATAATCCACGATTCAGACAGAGTTGACTAAAACCAGCAAAAACACAGCAGCAGCAGCGGGAAATCTCCCTCTCTCCGTGCGGTATGCAAGTGGGTGTGTATCTCTGAAACGAGCGGGTGTGCGTTGCACCCCCTGTGTTTTTCTGTCTCTTCCTCCTGTTAGGTTATGATCGTACAAGAGTCTAACAGACACTGTGTCGTTTTTAACGACTTCACCTTTTCATTGTATCTTCCTCAAAGTGCCCGATATCCGTGGCTCTATCACCACAAAAGACACGCACAAGATGATCGGCACTCTGTGGCTACACGGACTCTGCAGGGTGGCTGTTTCGTTCGCGCAGACGCGCACACGTTCTCCGACGAATGACAGCTGCACAGGCGGGAGCGAGCGCACCATGGTACGGAGGAAGAAGGGACAGGGGGTGTGGGGGCAAGAGAGAGCCTTGTGCTCTATTGATTTTTATGAAATCATGGTATTGAAGGAAATCATTTGTCTTTTTTGCATTTGGATAATGGATGGTTCTCATCTGGCATATGCTGTCCACATGCTCTCTCTCTCTCTCTCTCTCTCTCTCTCTCTCTCTCTCTCTCTCTCTCTCTCTCTCTCTCTCACACACACACACACACACACACACACACACACACACACACACACTATAGCATATAGAGCAACATGCTCATCAAAAATCCGATTTTGAGATGTGAAATGTATGTGTTTGTAAGTTCTACTTTCCTCCTAGCTGCCTCATTTTTGACACAATTAAACACTTCCATCTAGTGGTTGACGTGAATATTGCATAGGCTACTACAGCAGGTAGCCAAGTATACTGAACACTGTGCAAACTGCATAATTCTAAACCAAAGGAAAATACATGGAATATGCACATCAAAGACAAACTAAGAACATATGCAATGGTTAGGCTACACAATTGGGAATTCATGACAATAAGAAAAAAACAGAACATCAACCAATTCAAAGTCGAAAAAAGTGCATGGTGGTGCCTCTAATTATCTACAAAAAACCTTGAAATTCTCAGATAATATCCAGCTATAGTACTTCAGGCCTGGCACTACCCATAAAAAGACTAGTTAATCCCATGGCACAAAAGTCAAATAGGGCAGTGTTTATCAACCTTTTTTAGGCGAGGCACCCTTTCAATTCATGAAAAATTTCAAGGCACACCAAACCAACAAGCCGCAACATGGCATCGCATCCAATACCACACAAGCTTACAAAAGTAACACATTTGGAGACGTCACACGACCTACGTTCGAAGTTGCAGCTGACTGTGGCGACCTATACTTTATTGTGCGTAAATGGCAGATGAAAGATTCCAGTGACTAACATTAACTTATCAATTTAGACAAATGTGCATTATATTACATAATTTATTTATCCGCCATGTTTCGGCGGCACCCCTGAGGGTGGCCTGCGGCACCCCAGGGTGCCCCGGCACCCCTGTTGAGAAACACTGAAATAGGGCCTACACTACCTCATCAGTGTGCTTTATGCCAGGAAAAGGCACTAACAGGATTGAGTGATATATGTAAAAAGAATACACGTTGCTTTAAACATAGTGATGTGCACATTTTGGACAGGACATGTGGTTTGGCATATAGGCCTAAAGCTGATGTATATGTCCATCTGGAGTCTCAGCATGGTAGCAGATGTTCAGATACAATTTCTCCTGTTGCCCTTTCATTAGGCTATGTATTTTCTGTGTATACAGTATCCACATGCCATAATTAGCATGAAATGGTTGTTATAATGCATTGTCAAAGTTCTGATTGCTTCCAGGGAGACAATGGGCTGGACTGAGGTCCAAGGCACCATGCTGACAGATGATAATTTCTCAGTATATGATATTAAATGTACCAAAGGTTTTAGATTCTGCCTTTTCATCGTCCTTGTTATTACACCCGTTATTCCACAGTACCTAAAGAGGCAAGTATACCGTCACAGTGAACCCTCAAAATAAAGTGGTACCACTAATCCAGGTCAGAACGGAATGAGCCTTTTGTGTGTAGGTTCAGGCCGCTCGCCAACGCATCTGCAAGGATGAGCCTTCATGAGGCTTCATTCTCTGATAGTTGGCTAGCTGACACCATCTTTGCTGGAAAAAAAACAGCAACACCAGCCATAAGGAAAGCGAACACTGCATTGAGCATGGATGAAGAGAAAGGTCTCAGCCACAGGTCCCATCTGAGATTTAACTGGTAGCTGAGGGTAGACCTGCAGCGTTGGGAAAGTTCATTTTCTACAGGAACTAGTTCAAAGTTCAGCTCATACATTTCAAAATGAACTAGTTAATTCATAGTTCATAATTGTTTACAGTTAATAGTTTGTTAACCCTCAAGCGACCGGCCTGTTTTTGCGACTAATCTGACCGAGCGGGGTCATTTATGACCCCAAGGAGTTTATATAGAAATACCACCCTATAAATTATTTTTTGGGGTTCATTCAAATTTATTTACATTTTGTACATACTTGTCCCTCATCTAAAGCAAAAAAAAAACATTTTATTGTTTTGCTAAAAATTAGTCAAACTTACATACGTATATGCTAAATATGATATATGCCCTCATTTGCATATGTAAACATCAAAATACAAAAAACATCCAATACATTTTTTTCTTCTCTCATCATCAGTAATCATCTGAGAAAGTTTCATGGTGATAGCTATCATTTACATTTTTTAGCCTATTCACTTGTAGTAGTCTTACCGTAATAATACAGTATATTTATGCTAATTATGGAAATTGCTCAAAGTGAAACTTTGGGAAACCAAGCTAAATTCTATCCATTAGGCCCATAGATGATATTCTTGCAATAAAACTTTAAGGTATTCAACATTTCTGGGTTCATGAAATCACAAGATCAGAGAATATGGTAATTTACATAGACAAAACCATGTCTCAAACATATAACCTTGTGCACACTCAAAATTTCTCTGAAACTTTTTCTGGACATTGTAGCTGTGAAAAGGTGTCTTCCACATGTATTAGAGCAAGACATGATTCAACTGATGCTTCAGCCTTCGTATAGTCATATAATAAGGAAAATTCTAAAAACGCCATTGATTTCTACACTGATGACTTGTTTCCTCCCTCTTTGTTCATCTGGCTGACTTCCATTTCATATTCTAATCATGTGTCTAGGACCACTGTGCCATGATATCAACAAATATGGAGCAATAACAGAGGAAAAATGCTACCTGGGTGCCCTCACAATATGCTTCGTTGGCTATCGCAGGGGTGCCCTATTTGTTTATATAATATATTATATTTTAATACTATAAATGTTTATATTATGAATATTTTAGGTCTGCTGACCATGGCCTGCCCCAAGACACAAAATACAAAAAGCAGAGTTTGAAAATTACAACAACAATGGACATTATAATGTTGAGTATCTCATGGATCCTCTCGGGGTCATAAATGACCCCAGAGGTGTTTTGATTATAAATCCCACATAGATGGTCCAAATCTCACAAAAATCATTCACAACATGCACAACATATGTATTGACAAACTCCTAGAAGGACAAGTTTTTCTGATGAAAATTGCAGAAATGGTGTATGAAAATATGTGCCCGGGGTCATAAATGACCCATGTCGGTCGCTTTAGGGTTAATAGATCAAAAAATGAACTAGCGTTAAGAGGTTGTTCTTGCGAGCTCAGAGGTGCATCTTGTCAACAGGCAAGGCAGGCAGCCGCTTGGGGCCCCCATGCCACTAGATGTCACCAGGCAAGGCAGGCAGCCGCTTGGGCCCCCCATGCGACTAGATGGTGAAAAACCGCTCAAATGAATCTATAATAGCAATAATCAGTTTGAAATGTTCATTCCTTTGGGTTTTTGCTTGGGGCCCCCACTGACACTAGAATCGCTTCTGTGCGAGCTACATTGATCAACATTAGTGGCAAACCATATAACACAGCATTTTTGTTTATCAGAACAGTGAAAATGTGTGATACGTAGATGTCATCTTATATTATTGGGGCTCTTTGCAATGTATGGCTGGGTATTTACCTAAACACTATTATTACCCTACTACACAAAGGAGCATGTATAGTTTGCGGGCACCAGAATTAATTTGTTCTACTTCGTTCATCAGGCAGTAAATAGTGTGCATTGAGTTCATGTGTGCCCAAATTATGAACTAGTTATGTTAATTGAACTAGCTCAGGCACAACATTGGACCTGGGGAGCCCAATTTCCTAAGCATCACCACCTGAGAGTTCAAAGCAAGTGGTATTAGAACAAGGGGTCCCCTGGAAAGACCTGATTAAACTGACCCACGAGCAAAAGAAGGCAAAATACCCAGACCTGGTAGAGGCCTGCAGGCTTGATGGTTTAAGGGTGAGTGAGGTGCAAACCAATCAAGGTTAGTTACAGAGGATTACCAGTGCAGAGCCTGCACACCTTGCAACCAGGGGAGAAAAGTCCCAGATATCATGAGAAAGCAGAGAACGACTGGTGAGTGTGGATGAAGAGGGATGATACATGATGTAATGTGCCGCTTGGACACTAGTCGGGTCTGATGAGTGATTATCCATGTGAGGGTTGCCAGGTTGCCATGACGAGGGCGTCTGAGCTAGAGCATGACACGGGAGTGGATTTTTGCTCCCGTCCCATCTCGGTCCCAGAAAAAAATCCCATCCCGTCCCATCATGGGCTGGAGTAAAAAAAACAATCAAATCACATCCCGTCCACTCCTGTAAGAATGTCTCCCAATGTCTTCCGATCATCTTTAAAATTTTGACTCCCATCCCGCAGGACCCAAGGGACCCACAGGAATTCCCCAAAAATGTCATCCTCTAGTCTGATCCAAAGCCCGAAACATCCCATGACCCTAGGTTCATCGCACAAGAGCATTTATTGGCCATCATGAATAGTTATTTTATTTATCCAGATAGGAATATGTGGAATAAATTATGAGAGGTACAGTGCCCAGAAATACTGAGCATAGGCCTACCTCTTTTGAAAAGAATCATTTTGTAAATATTTTGATAAGCAAGTTACTTCCAAAATATGCATATCAAATACAACTTCTGTTGAGCTACAGAAAAAGAAATTTCATAATATAACCAATACATTTCCCCCCCATTTTTGTGAAATTATGGAGGTGCAAAACGTACAGACTGATGCCCCATTTGTCTCTTCAAGACTCCCCATGGATGTTCACATGATCAGGTGTTATACTTGAGTTGTGTTTAAGGTCATCATTATTATGTTGGAGAAGAATACAGAAATCAATTGAATGGAGTGATGGTGATATATTCGCTTTTTGTAGAGCAATAGGCCTACATCTAGATCAGGGATGGGCAACTGGAGGCCCGGGGGCCACATGCGGCCCGCCACCTCACTCAATGCGGCCCGGAGATAAAACAGTAGGCCTAGGCCTAATAAAAAAAAGTAATGACCATATACCTGTATATTTTTTAAAACAACTACTGAATCAATCTGTAATCAACAATCATACTGTTGGCCAATAGAGTAGTGAGTATAGAGTATTACATTCCTTCCAGACAATATGGGCAGTCAGTGAGCAACAGCACGTCCAACTCTGCCAACTGGAGTCAGATCCGTGGTCATGTGGCCCTCCGATTGTGACGATGAAAAAACGTGGCCCTCCTCATCATAAAAGTTGCCCATCCCTGATCTAGGCCTATAGGCTATCCATCAATGGAAATAGCTCTCCGACCAGCAGCACTTACACAACCCCATAATGTTGCATCAACAAATGCACCTGTTGAGATGTTAAATCCTGGCCCACCTGGATGTCTCTGTGAGATGTATGCAGATATGTGCTTACGGGTTAGATAGGGGAGCGTGCCTATGTTCCCACGGCCCATTGGTCCCACAGCCCATTGGTCCCACATCACTAAGACTTTTAGCATTATTTTTTAGACCCATTGGTCGAACAGCATATTCCTGCTGCTCCATGTTCCAACATTTCCAAGAATTTATTCAAATTTAGGCCCTATGTTCCATAGTGGGAAGAAAGGCACGTTCTCTTAGTTTACACAGAAATGTGGGAACATGTAGTTGTGGAAAATATTGCCTATGTTTTAATATATATATATATTTTTAAATGTGGGAACATGGAGCAGCAGGAATAAGCTGTGGGACCATTGGGCTGTGGGACAAATGGGTCGTGGGAACATAGAGCTGACCCCGTTAGGGGCGGGGAGTGTTTTCACTGATGTAGCTCGTTTGATGGACTTAGTAGGCCTTTATTTAGGAAGTATTGACCGTTCTGGAGTCATAATCTTTCTCAGGTTTTTTTGCCCTTTCTCTTCCAGGTGTCATTAGGCCTGCAGGACGAAATGGGAAGAGGGTTTACTAAACAGTTGTCTCTTGGAAGCTGTGTCGTCCTTATGAACTAAACTTGGACTAGAATGGTTGTTCAATTAGGCCTAATAAAATGTATTTTCATTAGGCCTATAAAACGTTGCAATTAAGTCAAACACAGTCACAGGGCTCTAAATTAACACCAGCTAACCGGCCAAATGCTGGTGAAATTTCTATTTGACTGGTACAAAAAATGCCAACTTACTAACCACTTTGACCCATTAGTGAGTGTGGTCATTTCATTTGGCTGGTTACGAAAGCTCTGCCAACATAGCCTATTATAATAAGTTCCTCAGATATTATTGAAACTTTGCCTCACTCTGTAGGCTATAATGTACAGATGTTTTTGTCTTTATTGAAATATTGCCCACATTAAAATATCACAATGTACGCAGGTAATGTTTTTACAGGCATATCAGCAAAGCGCTATCCTAAAAACGGAACGAACGTTCAGCGGAACATCATCTCATGTGTTGCTTATCGCCCCGGAACTTTTAGCGTTGCACACAACACAGATGCACATAACGTGAATCAAGCATGGTCTGGTTCGAGTTCGACTTATTAACAATGTATTCTATTTGAAATAGTTGCATTGCGCACTAAAACGGATTTTGGATTTGCACATTGAAAGGACGAAATATCTTCAGCTCGTACTGACGGAAGACACGTTGGTTTGTACAACTGCATGCGATTGTTAGCTGACGACTCCTGCTAGGGGTTGCAACTACGTGTCTTATGTCTGTCAGTCGGAATACCGTCTTTATTTTTGTTTCCCATTCTTGGACACGTGTATTTTACAGAACTGCAATTGTTGAGAGTGGATTACACTTAGGCTGAAGGCAGAGACTGTTTTATTCTGCAGTACGTGACAGCATAGTAAAGTAGTAGGCCTATCTGAAAACTTAGCAAGACTGACACTACTCACAAAATGTCTCAAGCGCCGTCTAAAGCGTCCCAGGGTGCTGTTAACTCTGCGGGGGCTAATAAGAAAAAGACAGGTAAAGACAAAAGGAAGAAGTTCATGAAAGCCCAAAAGAAAACGCCCATGGAGAAACAGAAGATGACTTGGGGACCTCCAAAGGACACACAGCAGTTCTCTTCGAACTGGAAAAATCTGCTTGAGGTAAAGTAACAGTCCATTTTTCTTGAACAAGTCTAAGACAAGTCTTATATTATCATACACGCTGTTTAAAGTGATAGGATTCACAAGACAGTCGGATGGATAGATGCATTTAGGCTACTTTTTTCACAAGTTGCATGTCATCCGTCATTGTCTTTCCTATGCTGTAGATCATGAAGTCAAATCCCGATAACTCAAAGCAGAAGGAGCCGCAGAAAACAAACCCAAATGGCAAGAAAGACAATCTTCAAAAAAGGAAAGCAAAGGACAGTGCCAAGCCAGAACAAACGCCTGGTTCTGACACCAAACAAAACCAAGGTCCTACAAAGTCCTTCAAAAATGACAGAGGAGGTGAAGCTGGAAAGGCAGAAAACAAAGCCAACAAGAGGAAAGTGAACGGCAGCCTCCCCGAGAGCAACAAACAGGTTACGAAAAAAAGGAAGATTGAGGAACCAGCTGAAAAGAAACCTACTGAGTAAGAAGACCTTTGCCCCTTCAAATCTATCTCTCTCTCGCTTTCTCTCTCTCTCTCACACACACACACACACACACACACACACACACACACACACACACACACACACACACACACACACACACACACACACACACACACACGCACACGCACATGCACACCCCTGTAAAACATGATTAAAATAGTCATGAAACTCAGAAAGTGCTGTGAGAAGTTTGAATCCTAGAATATATTGTGCTCCTCATGTTAATTTAGGGAAGACCTCTGGTTTGATGATGTGGATCCTGATGACATCGAGACTGCTGTGGGGCAAGAGGCTGCCGACATAGTGCGAAGGAGGACAGGTGTGAAGCCGACGGACGCACAGAGCACAGAAAAGGCACTTGTGAAGGAGCACTGCTTTGAGGGGTATGTTAATGGGCCAGTTGGATGGTTTTATTATTTTATGTGGATTATGCACAATGCTTTGAAGAGAGTGTGAATGAAAGTGCATGGAAGTGTTTTTAAGCAGAAACATTTAACTAACATGTAATAATGTCATAATTTTGCTCCAAGGCCCCACCTATGTCAAGCAATGACCCTACAGTGATCAATGCTATTCCAAGAATCTTATATCACTCTATTTCCTTTTGTTTTTTCCTTGCAATGTTGTGGTGGCCAAAAAGGGTGACAAGAGCCGTAGCCATGGACTGTGAAATGGTGGGCGTGGGTCCTGAGGGTGAGGAGAGTATCCTGGCACGCTGCTCCATGGTCAACCAGTTTGGCAAGTGCATCTACGACAAGTTTGTGCGGCCCACTGAGAGGGTGACTGACTACAGGACGGCGGTCAGCGGCATCAGGCCAGATGACATCAGGGAAGGTCAGTGGCGGAGTGCAGAATCCTATGCATTCATTACTTTGTTTACATTTTTAATCTGATTACAAATGGAATAACTACTCAACTGGAATAGAAATGTAAATATAAATACCCCTGACCCGATTAACATTCTAATCAGATTAGAACGGGTGGCATTGTCCGTTCCATTTCATCTATAGGCCTACACTTATTCCAATTTAGTTTTGGCCAAGGTTCCATTTAGACTGGCTTCTAACTACCTGCGCACAACAGACTTTTTGATGACGACCATGAAGAGTATGGAGACTGCTGGAGAGACAGCTGGCAACTGGGAAGACAGTATCTGGGGCAGCGAGGGCCAGCAACCCAAACTGCAGCTCCCGTGAGGGTGCACCCACATATACGCTACGAAAAGCCCTAATGAAGTATACCCCCAGGGGTGCCCGAGAGGGGGGGAGGATGAGCACCCCAACAGGACTGATGAACAGGCAAAGAACCGGAATGGAAAAACGACTACGAGTGCAGTCTGTCCATGTGGCAAAGTCTGCAAGAACCCGCATGGTCTAAAGATCCACCAGACCAAAATGAAATGTTTGACGGGGAGGCAGGTGGTGCAACGCACAGGTCCAGTGCCTGGTGAGACGCAGGAGGAGCCCGGCCAGGAGTCAACCCACAGTGCCCAGACCCTCCACGCCCCACAAGTCCTTCCTCGTTTCATGCATTCCGAACATCGTCGGGTTATGTGGCCTGCTGCCAACAAAGAAAGAGAATGGCTCCAGTTTGATGAAGATCTGAACCAAGTCCTTGATGCTACTGCAAGGGGAGATGCGGACCAGAAGCTGCTATCAATGTCTGCAATGATCATCAACATCGGAGCAGAAAGATTTGGCATGAAGGAACAACAGCCAACCAGACGCTCAGGGGAGCCAAACAGACGGGAGCTAAAAATCAGCCAGCTGCGGCAGGAACTTCGACTGCTTGGTCGGCAGTTTAAGGTGGCAAGAGAGGAGGAGAAGGCCGGGTTGTCAGAGCTCCGAAGCATACTGAGGAAAAGGCTCGTCACCCTCCGTCGAGCAGAGTGGCATAGAAGGAGAGGTAGAGAGAGAGCCAGGAGACGTGCAGCCTTCATCTCAAATCCCTTTGGGTTCACCAAGAAGATCCTTGGTCAAAAGAGAAGTGGCCATCTTGCCTGCACTGAAGAGGAGGTCAATACATACCTCAATGCCACCTACAGTGACAATGCAAGAGAGGAAGATCTTGGGCCATGCAGAACCTTCATAACCCCGCCAATACCCACCTCAGCTTTCAACACGACGGAGCCAACTTTCAAAGAAGTTGAGGAGGTTGTCAAGGCAGCGAGATCAAATTCAGCACCAGGCCCCAGCGGAGTGCCATATGTTGTTTACAAGAGATGCCCCAGACTCTTGAGGCGACTATGGACAATCCTCAGGGTCATCTGGAGAAGGGGGAAGGTGGCACAGCAGTGGAGACATGCAGAGGGCGTCTGGATCCCAAAGGAGGAGAGCTCAAGCACCATCGAGCAGTTCAGAGTTATCTCGCTCCTCAGTGTTGAGGGGCAAGTATTCTTCAGTATTGTTGCCCGGCGCTTGATGGAGTTCCTCCTGAGGAACACTTATATCGACACCTCTGTGCAGAAGGGAGGAGTCCCGAAGGTCCCAGGATGCATAGAGCATACAGGAGTCGTTACCCAGCTGATCCGGGAGGCACGAGAAGGCAAAGGAGATCTGGCAGTCCTTTGGCTTGACCTGGCCAATGCCTACGGGTTCATGCCACACAAGCTGGTGGAAACCTCGCTTGACAGACACCACGTTCCAGGCAAGATCAAAGACCTCATACTGGACTATTACAGCTGCTTCAGTCTGAGAGTCACTTCTGGAGCAGTAACATCTGCATTTCATCGGCTGGAGAAAGGCATTATCACAGGATGCACCATTTCTGTGGTATTGTTTTCTTTGGCCATGAATATGCTGGTGAAGTCAGCAGAGGTAGAATGCAGAGGACCACTCACCAACTCTGGTATGCGTCAGCCTCCCATCCGAGCATTTATGGATGACCTGACGGTGACTACAACATCTGTCCCGGGCTGTAGATGGATCCTCCAAGGCCTGGAGCACCTCATCAGCTGGGCCCGGATGAACTTCAAGCCAGCCAAGTCCAGGTCCCTGGTGGTGAAAAAGGGGAAGGTTTCAGAGAAGTTCCGCTTCTCAATAGGAGACACCCAAATTCCATCTGTGGGAGAGAAGCCAGTCAAGAGTCTAGGCAAGATCTATGACTGCACCTTGAGGGACACTGCAGCACTCCAAGCAACAACGGAGGAGTTGGGAACCTGGCTGACAGCAGTGGATAAGTCAGGGTTACCAGGCAAGTTTAAAGCCTGGCTTTACCAGCATGGTATCCTGCCTCGACTGCTCTGGCCACTGCTTGTTTACAACGTGCCAATCACCACCGTCGAGTGCTTCGAGAGGAAGGTCAGCTCTTTCCTGCGGAAGTGGCTGGGCCTACCACGAAGCCTCAGCAGTGTCGCCTTGTACGGGAGGAACAACAAGCTTGAGCTACCCTTCAGCAGTTTGACGGAGGAGTTCATGGTGACACGAGCAAGAGAGGTGCTGCTGTATAGGGACTCCAGGGACATCAAAGTCTCCTCGGCTGGCACAGAAGTCAGGACTGGCAGGAAGTGGTGTGCTCAAGAGGCAGTCAACCAGGCTGAGTCCCGCTTGCGGCACAGTGAGCTGGTGGGAACAGTGGCATCAGGGCGGGCAGGACTGGGAAGCAACCCTAGACCCTCCTACAACAAGGCCAAGGGGAAGGAAAGGCGTCAGCTGATCCAGGATGAGGTCCGGGCAGGAGTGGAGGAAGCCCGCTGCAGTAGGATGGTAGGGATGCGGCAGCAGGGGGCGTGGACTCGCTGGGAGGAGGCAGCGGCTCGGAAGGTTTCATGGTCAGAGTTATGGCGATCCGAGCCACACCGGATCAAATTCCTCATCCAGTCCGTCTATGATGTACTCCCAAGCCCATCCAACCTCCACCGTTGGGGCTTGGCTGAGAATCCACTGTGCCCTCTCTGCCAGAAAGCAGGAACACTGGAGCATATCCTTAGCTGCTGCCTGAGAGCACTAGGAGAGGGGCGCTACCGGTGGCGCCATGAACAAGTGCTACGGGTCATTGCAGAGGTCATCAGCACAGGGCTCTCCACCAGCAAACACCAACAACCAGCAAGGCAGGCCATCGCCTTTGTTAAGGCTGGGGAGAAACCACAGCAGCTAAGGAGACAACCAGGGGGGCTGCTGGCAACAGCCAGGGACTGGCAGTTGAAGGTTGACCTAGGGAGACAGCTCAAATTTCCAGAGAACATCGCAGTGACCACACTCAGGCCAGACATGGTCCTGGTGTCGGAAACAACGAGGCAAGTGGTCCTGCTGGAGTTGACTGTCCCCTGGGAAGACAGGATGGAGGAGGCTTTTGAGAGGAAGAGGGCCAAGTATGAGGAGCTGGCAAGTGAATGCCGAAGCAGGGGATGGAAGACCCGATGCAACCCCATCGAGGTCGGATGCAGAGGTTTTGCTGGCCAGTCTCTCATCAGGGCACTGAAGATGCTGGGACTGAGAGGACTGCAGAACAGAAAAGCCATCAGAAACATCAGTGACGCAGCGGAGAAGGCGTCCAGATGGCTGTGGATCAAGCGGGGCGATCCGTGGACAAATAAATGCTCTTAAGACACAAGCCGGGGCTTGATCACCCCCGGTTGGGTCCCCTGGTGAGGGTGTATGTTGTGAGACCCGAAACACCCAATGATCGCAGGTCACAACACTGACGATGTGTCTTAAGTTGCACAATAGTGTATGTTAGAACTAGTCATTTTTGAAATTGTCCTATAAAGACTGCATTCGGATCACAATTTAGATCTATACCGATCAGGGGGGAAAGTGTCCTTGTAAAGAACTACTGTCAGTCTGACCAGGCTGATTCCACAGGTTTCCCACTTGATCATCTGGACACACTACAATTGTGTTTGGAATAATTAGCAGAAAATAACGCATAGCCATAGCTTCAAGGGATACAACCAAAAATAGTCTAGAGAGTCTCATGTACAACATACAGCCAGAACATGCTTTGGACAGTTCTGCAGCAGAACGTGAGCAAGCACTTAGATGCGGTAAGCACTGCCAAATTAGTACCTCAGATAATGGAATTTGGACACACTTTTTCAATACAGTTTCTCTGAATTGCATCCAGACCCTGTGTGTAGCTCCCCTCTTTTCCCTCCATTTCAGTCTTGTGTCATGTTAACATCAATTATTCTTTCAATTATGATGTTGGCCATAAAAACAGACAGGAGTTGTAGTACTGCTATGTTCATTGTAGTATAATCCAAGAAACCATGTTCTTCTCCAGGCGAAGATTTCAAAATTGTACAGAAGGAGGTGGCTGAGATTTTGGATGGACGAGTTCTGGTGGGCCACGCCATCCACAATGACCTAAAGGTTTGAGAATGACTCACTAATAATTGTGCATAATGCATATTATTGAAAACTGAAGTCTGTGTTGATTTCATCTGTAGTGATAAAGGTCATTAATCTGATTGTCTGTCTGTCATGTTTTGTAGGTTCTGCTGCTTGACCACCCCAAGAAAAAGATCCGTGACACTCAGAAATACAAGCCCTTCAGGAAGCTTGTCAGGGTGAGGACAGAAGCCATGCGTCTCAAATCCACATTTTGTCCAATTTTGCAATTTCAGAACTGAAATCCATGTCCATCCATGCACATTTGTTTTTGCAGTACTGTTTTGAAATAGCTTGACCTGTTTTGTTGATGAGTTTGAATGTGAATCAGCTGTGACGTAGCCTTAATAGGACAACGTACACTTTGTACTTAGAAAAACATCTTCCGTGTCTCAACACCTCTCTTAGCAACTGCTTCCCATTGTGTCTGAGTTTATAATTCCCATACATTTTTAATTTTTAATTTAATCATTTTTAATGCCAATGCTAGTTTTACAGTGAAGTTATTCTGAAGTTGCATAATTCTCCTCCTTCCTCCAGAGTGGCCGTCCGTCTCTTAAGGTCCTCTCTCGCGAGATCCTCAACGTCAAAGTGCAGCAGGGGGAGCATTCATCGGTAAGAAACAACCTACACCCACAAACAGCAGCATATTCCCCCCATACTTCTAATCTTACTACTTAATATTACTAATATAACTTATGGGGTAATGCCATTCAGGCAGCGATTCATAAATGCATTTTGTCCTTAATCACCTACTGTTAAAGATTTATTTGGTAGGCTTGTGGCAGAAGACGGTCATATCAAATAAGTAACTGATATGCAAATTGGAAAGGATGATCTTTTTAATACTTCAAATCAGAGCTGTGGACTTGTGACTTGCGACTTGGACTGACTTGTGACTTGAGTCACAAATGACTCGACTTGAGACTTGCCAATATTAGGAATGACTTGTGACTTGACTCGACTTGTAAGTTATTGACTTGACGTGACTTGACAGTTTTAGCTTGCAATGACATTGCAATAGCAATGGCAATAGCATTCCAAGTCTATATATATATATATATGTGTGTGTGTGTGTGTGTGTGTGTGTGTGTGTGTGTGTGTATGTGTATATGTATGTATATGTATATATATACAGTCCCAGGAAAAAGTTTGTACACCCTTTGAATTTTCTTACATTTCTGTCAAAATTGATCATAAAACATGGTCTGATCTTCCCGGAAATCTCAAGAAGGAACAATCAGAGTCTGCTTTAATTAATTCCACCCAAACATTTATATGTTATCATATTTTTATTGGTCATAAGGCCATAACATTCACAGGTGAGCAGGGCATAAGTAAGTACACCCTTGCATTAAGTAGGTTTTAACCCTCAGTTAGTTGCAATATCATCAACCAGACTTGTCCTGTAGTTGCAGAACAGATTAACAAAACAATCTGTTTGTATCTTGTCTCCCTCTTCTTTAGAGAACTGCCTCTCGTCAGCAAGGTTTGTGGGATCTCTGGAGTGCATAGCTTTATTGACTTCATGCCATATAATCTCAATTGTTTTTTGTCAGGGCTTTGACTGGGCTATTTCAGAATCTGTATTTCATTATTATGAAGCCATTCTAAAGTCGATTTGCTTCTAAAGTATGGGTTGTTGTCACATTTCAGGACCCATACTCGTGTGTGCATCAACTGTGTGACAGACTTCCTCACGTTTTCTTTCTGTAAAATATCACAATAAACTTGAGTTCATTGTTCCACTGATAATAGCAAACTGTCAAGGGCCTGAGGCAGCAAGGTAACCGCATATAATGATGCTCCCGCCACCATACTCAGAAGAGGAGATGTAACCAAGAATAGCTAAAAATGGGATTCATTCTGCCAATCTAGAATTAATGGGGTTTCTGTCCAAAAAAATATTGCTGCACCTTTGAGGTTTGCGAAAAAGCATTTATATGCTTCATAGAATTACTGCAAAATATTCTGTTGACCAACGTTGAAACCAAAGTTGAATTGTTCAGGGGAACACACAATGTCATGTTTGGAGGAGAACTGGAGAACCACACCTTCACCAAAACATCATCTCCACCTTTGAGTATGGTGGCGGGAGCATCATTATATGTGGCTACCTTGCTTCCTCAGGCCCTTTTCAGTTTGCTATTATCAGTGGAACAATGAACTTAGAAGTTTATTGTGATATTTTACAGAAAAAAACGTGAGGAAGTCTGTCACACAGTTGATGCACACAAGAGTATGGGCCCTGAAATGTGACAACAACCCATACTTTAGAAGCAAATCGACTTTAGAATGGCTTCATAATAATGAAACACACATTCTGGAATAGCCCAGTCAAAGCCCTGATAAAAAACAATTGAGATTATATGGCATGAAGTCAAGAAAGCTATGCACTCCAGACATCCCACAAACCTTGCTGACGAGAGGCAGTTTTCTAAAGAAGAGGGAGACCAGATACATCCAGATTGTTTTGTTAATCTCATCTACAACTAGAGGAAACATCTGGTTGAATTTATTGCGACTAACTTAGGGTTAAAACCTATTGAATGCAAGGGTGTACTTACTTATGCCTTGCTGTCCTGTGAATATTTACATCTTATGGCCAATGAAAATATGAAAACTTGTAAATGTTTGGGTTGAATTAGTTAAAGCAGACTCTGGTTGTTCCTTCTTGTGATTTTCGGGAAGATCAGACCATGTTTTATGACCAATTTTGACAGAAAGGTAAGAAATGTCAAAGGGTGTACAAACTTTTTCCTGGGACTGTATATATATGCAATTGTGTGTGTGAAAAAATGCATGAAAGAAAGAAAAACTAAACGATTTACCCTAAAACAGTACCAGTAGGCCTACTGTTTTTGTTTAGAACCCCTTACAAAAATCATCCATGGTTTTACTGTAGTAACCATTGTCTCTCTGAGTACTCTGAACCATCCATAGTATCACTATGGCTTATCCATGGTTTTTTTTTGGTAACCATGAAAACAGTGGTTCCTGGCTAACCATGGATCATGGTTAATCATGGTTTTCATGTCTTTTTTCAGCATGGTTTGTGTCTATGGTTTAACCATAGTCACAAATCATGCTTAAAAAAAAACATGGTTAATTGTGGGTTGCATGGTCACCCAAAAAACTGTGAAAATGGTTAGGGAGTTGGACTGAAGATCACAGAGTTGCGGGTTTAAATCCCACCCTTAGGCCTACCTCTCCCTACACCTCTATCCATGACTGAAGTGCCCTTGAGCAAGGCACCCAAACCCACATTGCTCCAAGGACTGTCACCAATATGTGTGTTGGATAAAAGAAGCGGCAACTAAGTGTAATTTAATGAATAATTATAAGCCGTGGTAAAACCATGGTTCATTTTATAGTTAAACCTAGTCAAACCAAAAATCATGCCGAACCATGCTCAAAAAAGCATGAAATCATGGTATATGGTCGATTTTCGTAAAGGACATGACTGGCAATGGGGGACATTCAAAGCAGTGTGGAGAGGTAATGAATTTATGACCAAAAGTAATTCTGAATATTGCACATAGAATACAAGATGACTTGTTAAGGACTTGGAAAAAATAAGACTTGGACTTGGTCAAATGTGTCTTAACTTGTGACTCGGACTTGATTGGAAGGACTTGAGACTTACAAACCCCAACTCCGATGAAGTTGGGACGTTTGGTAAACAGTGAATAAAATCAAAATGCTATAATTTTCAAAACATTCAATCTATTCATTAGATGGAGAATAGTGAAAAGACAACATATTAAGTGTTAAAACCGAGAAAAAATATTGTTTTGGGGGACATATGTACTCATTTCTAATTTGATAAATCCAACACGTCTCAAAAGAGTTGGGACGGGGATCAGTGAAATTTAGTAAACATCCAAATAAGATAAAACAACAAAGAAGAACATTTCAAAATGAATTGTACTGACGGACAATATACGTGTCCAGGTATAAGATCATCACAGAGAGGCTGAGTCACTCAGAATTAAAGATGCAAAGGGAATAATTACCATAGTTATTACATACATTTTTGAATTCCCTTTGATTTACCACGATTGAGTGTATATAAGACATATTTTTGTTAATAAAATCATTGTATAGGTTCATGACATCATGAAATATATATTGGCTGTAGTCTCACTCTAATTCCTGGAGTGCTAGAGCTATTGAAAATTGACGCTTAATGCGTGCAAATGATACAGGGGTGTAACATTCTCCTAAGCACCTGAGCTCACTTGAAATAGACCAAGAAGACATGGGAAACTGTCCTTTGCTTACAGAAGTCAGCAGAAGTTGTAGAAGTCCATTCTTTTTGACAATAATAGAGCATGGCACATCCTGTGCTAGAGTGAAAATGGACCATCCAACTTGTGTTAGTGCTAGCTTCAAAAGTCAGCCTCCATGATGGCATGCGGGTGCAGTAGTGCATTGGTTAAGATGTTCTCACTCATCTGTAGAGTTAAATACAGTGCTGAATGGTATAAATGGGTTTTAAACAGCATGAAAAGCCACTCATGCATTATATTTTGAAGGGAGATCTTCGATTACTGCCACATAGTAAGGTCAAATTGCATTCTCTACTATGTTTTAACAGTTTGGCTCCATCATAAGGACCAGCAGGTGATAAAATGGTGGGTTTTTGGTCAAGACCTGTCACACTGTAAGCACTACAGAAAGAAAAACATTGCAAAACATGACAAGGAATACACCAACCATTTAAGCTGGTGAAATCATGTCCAAGATAGGAATTAACACTGTTTTTTATATAAAATCATCTCATCGGTTAATGTATTTAACTGTTAAGTGTTGTCTTTTGTTTTGTTTTTAGTCTTCCTCGACATTTGCTGCCATTTATTGTCCCCGTCCCAACTCTTTTGAGACGTGTTGGATTTATCAAATTAGAAATGAGTACATATGTCCCCCAAAACAATATTTTTTCTCGGTTTTAACACTTAATATGTTGTCTTTTCACTATTCTCCATCTAATGAATAGATTGAATGTTTTGAAAATGATAGCATTTTGATTTTATTCACTGTTTACCAAACGTCCCAACTTCATCGGAGTTGGGGTTAGTACTTGCGACTTGCAAATTAGTGACTTGGTCCCATCTCTGCTTCAAATCTTACTTTCAAAACATCATCTTGTATTTGATATCGTTGTATCTCTCACAGGTCCAGGATGCTCAGGCCACTATGCGTCTGTACACCATGGTGAAAAAGGACTGGGAGAAGTATGTGAAAGAGGGAAAACTCCACGGCGTTGCGGAGAGGGAGAAAGCCATTCGTAAGCCCAGAGCCCCTAAGAAGAAGATGACCACAGTACAGGCCAACACCGTAATAGCGCTGTAGTCCAGAAGAGAATAGCAGTGATCTGCAACAGACTGAAATGTCAGGCCTCCTCGGAGGGCCAGGTGGATTTAACATGTTACCTGGTGGATCTCCACAGCCCTCTCTGTGAGCAGGGCTTTAATGGGAGAGGACGAGGCTCACCAAAATGGATACAACAAAAGACTGTCAGATTGTTCAGGGGTTCTTGTTCATCCGTGTTGTGGTCAACTCCATTTTCTACAGTAGCATTTTTGAACTGATTGCCAACATTATCGAGTGGACTTCACCACTGAATCTACAATACTTTGAAGTTGTGTTCATGCGTGGAAATGTGCCTTAGGAGTTCCTCTAGAAATTTGAACCATGAATAAAACCAGACCATCACCATGATAGTTGTCTTCTACTTCATTACATGGACATTTCATGGAGGTCTTATCTGGGAAAAGGTGATTGAGGTAGGTCGTTTGAAGAAATTGACATTTGCTTGGCATTTCAGGTAGCTGACCGATTACAGGAACCTCAGCAGTTTGCAGTATTTCAGTGGTGCTGCCTCTTTGGTGTCTTTATTAAGATGTTTTCTTGAGAAATAAAATCGGAGTATATGGGTCTTAAAAAGGCAGTATGATTTATTTTTTTTGTTCATGATTCAGAGGAAAATTAAAGAGACGATCATTACAGTCAGTCAGGCATTTCACATCAATTAAAGAACAAACCAAACACAAAAACACTCCATATCTGAGTTACACAGGTAAGCGCATGCGCAGACACATCTCGCAGCAAACATTGAAGTTGAGAGTAGAGTGAAAGCTGATTTGAGGTTAGCATGAAGTGTGTTCAAGTCTAGTAAGGTTAGCAGAGACCCAAGTTTTGAGGCCTTCCCAGGTCTTTCCTCGATGTACTTGCATTATCTCTTCAACCAAGCCTAACTGTACTAGAATCCTAAATGAACAGTTGTACAAAAAACTATTCAGAGGTTTTCTTTCTTTTCCTCATAAATACCAGCACCTATACAAAAAGTATCTGAAATGTAACTACCATTCACAAGATATACCTGTTTGTTTCTAACGACTGGAACACACTGGAAAATCGGTGTGATATTTAGGGGCCTTAGTCATTTCCATCAATTTCCCTTCAGACTAAAGGTCACAACTCCTCATCATACTGTACAATCAACCACCAGCATCTACGCCTTCCAGTTGCTGTTGACAAGAACAGGTGGTGTATACTGTGGAAACCCTCGACTGTTGCCATGCTAACGGGTTGCATTTAGGCCTACTGCATTTTCTGATATGACGTATGCATTTTTTTAAATGGTTATTTGCAAGAGACCAGTGTACTGCTGTTCCTCATATTATTGAGGCAGGTTTTGCCCAAGGTATCAAAGTAGAAGTGTAGTGCTGATTTGGGTTTAATTCAAAAACAAATAAATTTAGCTGACATAAAAAAGTCAAATTCGTCTGGTGTATTAGACCATAACATTCCAAGCATATTTTGGTACACTTGCCACATTAAAAGCATGAAAGGCAAATGTTGAGAGAAGGATAGTTCATGTAAAACGATAGTTACATATTCTATGTACTTTCAGAACAGAAAGAAAATAAAACCCCTCTAAATGTTGTAGTGTATGAATTCCAGTGTATGAAGCAGAAAAATAATAAACCCAGACAGGGTGCTGAGGTATGAATTACCCAAATATGTACCCCTGTCCGATGTGTACCGGTACCATTACAATGGGTACAACTTTTCAGGCAAGTTAATATAAGCTGAAGGTCTCAGCTGCTCTGACTGCTGGTATCTAGGTGCTGGTTATCTGGGTATGGGTGAAAACCAAAGGAAAGGTGAGTGGGAGCAAGAGAAAGCTGGCAGCCTTATGGAGTCATATTCTCTGACATTTACCTACAGTATAATGATAATTTACAGTACGACATGCAAGACAACTGACTCATATTTCCCACAGGTAAACAAGAACATGGAGGTCTCCCTCACATTCACATGAGCCATCATGAGATGATGTAGTCCCTAGCAACAATGTCTCACGCAAATTCATTTAAAAGCCCTTCTTTGCTGCAGCTGAGGAGCTCTGCTTTGACAGAAGCAAGGCTGTATGGGTAATCTATTTTTTTTCCCCACACAAGTCACACACATCGCACAAAATCCCTGAAAGAGGTGCAAGGACTAAAAAAAAGCCCCACGATCATTTGTTCACCCATCAACCTATAAGCTACAACTATGTAACAGACACACAAAACATTCCGGTTCACAAAGCTTAAGCGATTTCGTGAAAAAGCGATGCCATGAGATCTCAACAATCCACACAAAATTCAACAGAAAGCAGTCAGGACCAGGCCATCACAGAGCCGTATCAAGATCTTCACTATTTCCCTTTGTAACATTTAGATTACAATCAATGTTTGACCTTTGGTGACTTGTGTCTGATGAAACAATTCCAAGAGAGGGAAGGCTACTAGACTAGGAAGATAATTACTTTCCATATAGAGAAAAGAAGTTATGGGAAAGGGAAAGGGATTGGGTTCCACATTGGCTCTACATTCCACTTCTTGTCTAGTATTTGATCCTCCATCCAAACTCAAATAACGACGACATACCATTCAAGGGTGCCATCAGTTGCCTTGACAACTGATTTGACTAACCATCACAGGACTGTGTGGGCATGCGTCTCCATCACATTACTTTTGATAGCAAATTAATATGGATATAAATATTTAACACTGAAAAAGATAGACAATTGCAAATATAAAGCTTCTGCCATCTTTGGGTGTGCAGAATAAGAGTTCAGGGAGAA
Organism: Engraulis encrasicolus; assembly: GCF_034702125.1. Classification (NCBI taxonomy): domain Eukaryota; kingdom Metazoa; phylum Chordata; class Actinopteri; order Clupeiformes; family Engraulidae; genus Engraulis; species Engraulis encrasicolus. Next base: position 51,557,947 of record NC_085867.1, read on the forward strand.
GGGACAAAAAACGCTTCCCATGGCCAAAGTTCCCAATACCTGCAGTGATTGAAAGTGTTGCCGTGGATACAAAGAATTGTGTCCACACCAAGGTTGACTGGCCATGTTTGGATAGAGGAGAGACTCGTGAGAGTTAGATTGAAGGAACACTGCTTTAGCCGGAAGCTGCAAGTCCTTCACCTGGGTGAAAGCCACTGATGTGCAACATACCTTTACTGTCTGTGCTCTAGTGAAAATTAATGCCCTATTTCCATCATTGTGACACAGCACACATTGAAATTGCTTTTATGCCTCCCCGGTGCAAAGCGTGTTATTTGCTCCCTCATCCACCTGGCGGTGTTAGGGATTGAACTATTAACCCTTGGGCTACAAACCCAACTTGTCGCCCATAGCTGCGTTTTGACTACTGCTTTGACCATGTTCAATTTACAGAACCAATGAGGTGACGCAATAGAGTTTTTGAAGGTAAACTCCCAGCACAGACAGAGATATGAAGAGTTTTGTTCACACTATGAAAAAAAGAAGAGGCCATAACTGGGACTGCACCAAGGCTCATTACTGACAAATGATTACTTGGGTTGTACAGGAAACTACCGTCTAATTTGAGTGAGAACAATAGTTGCAGGGAATTGCTAAGGTAAGGTAGGAGTGTTTTGCATTTCCACATATAAGGATACAAACCAACAAAAGTCTTATATGAGGATCCCACTACAAACACACTGGCCCAACAGGTAGACTTGGAGCGTTGTATACCACCAACATAGTTGAAGTGATGTACTGGTATAGTTTACGCAGCAATTCTGTTCACAGAAGAGATCATTATCTTAGCCAAACACCCTAAGCAAATGCTGATGAGCATTTCCCCTCTTACCAACTACTTCTGGGTTAAAATATAAATCAGGTTTGTTACTTTACCACTGATTTGGATTCACCTTCCAGGATCGTCACATTAAAAATAAAAATACACTTAGCACAACAGAACGTAAGTCCAGTTTAGAAGACACAAGATAAAAATCACAGTTAATAAGTAAGGCTTGGACCTAGAGCTACAATCAAAACACACAATTAAAATAAAAATTTTGCCCAGACACTTGGGCAAGACAACAAAAGGTGCAGCAGTCTGAAAGTCAATAAATACATCCAGTAACACAAAAGAGAGAGGAGAGTGGAAAAAGGACGGGGTGTGACCAGAGGGACGGTTGCCAGATGCTGAGGTCAGGACTCAGGAGGCTGAGAGGTGGTTACTGTGCTCCGTCATCCACCGGCTTTTCCTCATCTGGCTGCTTCTGGTGCTGCAGGCGAGCGTAACCAACTGCATCACCCCTTCAAAACACAGACAGATATTATAATATTATTATGGCATATAATTAAGAATAACAATTATCATCACACAAGTCTTATGTGAGTTTAATGAAAATAGATAAGTATGCAGAGTGCAAGCGTGCGGTCTGCACATACTTCTTGCCCAGTGAAGCAAGGCCGTAGAGGACCCCGGTGGCAAAGGCGATCGCATTCCCCAGAAGAGTGTTGAAGGAGAACTTGAGCGCAACCGGAACTATGGCCATCCTGAGATCAAAAACCACCACATGAGATATAAGAGATTATCATCTTCTTTTCCTCTCTTTATCTATACGGTAGTTAATAAGTCAAATATTAGCTAAAATGTCATGTACAGATAAGCCGTGGCCTAATATTGCATTAGCTGTTAGCTGGCCAGCTACACAGCACGGTAAATATACAGGCATCTTGATGGTTGCAATCACATAAAGCTTTCATTGTGACTAAACAGGCTTGAGGCTCACCCGCAGTAGAAGACAGCTTTATGCCAGGGCTTGAGTTTGTCTGCACGTGCAGCCACAGCATTGGCAAACTCGATGAACTGACAGCAGAACGGTACCTCACAAAGAAACAGGACAAAGGCGTTTAAGCTGAAAGACAATGAGAAGAAAAGTGTTACGCTTATGACAAACAAGTGCACTCGTGCTGAAAAAACACAGGAGTTAGGCCTTCACTGGTAACCTAATACAAATTTACTCAACCTTCAAATACAGGACAAAGGCACAGAAATTTGCATCTGCATACAGTATGTGCACAACTCCATCAACTGTATCAGTCAAAGTAGCATAATAAGTACACAATCAGAAAACACACTTAATGTTACATAGCAGAATGACAACAGACAATAGTGGTTCAACTTACATCATCCAGACTCCGGCTACAATGTTTAGGGGATTCACCGTCACACAGTTCCACACCCCAGCTATTGCACAGGCTGGAAAGGGCATAAAATGTATCCGTGAACATACACCAATTAAACACATTGGAGAGATCTCATTTCACAATCTCTCTCCCTCACACACACGCACACACACACTCACACCACCTGTTCTCCTCACTGTGGGGAGAAAGGGGGGTGGGGGTGGGGGGGATTACTGATCCACATTGCCCAGGCACGCCACGACATTCTTAACTCCTCATGGCTCATGTTGTTTTCCGGTCTCTGAACTTGATATTCAACTAAAAGAACCGAAACATTGCTCTTTTTGTACTTTCGAACTGGTCTTGGATCCACAATATTTTCATCGGCTGAAATGCCAGATAGTATAGACAACCATAGTAGGGATAATTAGACACTGCACGCAAAGCTAGGCTTGCACATGCTCTTTCTCTGCAGAGTATCCAGTGTGTTTTGAGGGAAAACAAGTAAACATAATGAAGACAAATTTGGCAGCAAAGGACCAGGTACATACAGTAGCCTACATGTGGGCACAGCCACATGCTGCAGTGGTTCAGCACAACACTATTACAGTTTGTCCCTGAGCTGACATGCCAAGCTTTGAGGCTCTTGAATAATACACAACCTATTGAGTATGCAAAGTCTGCTGACCCATACACATACACACACACACACACACACACACACACACACACACACACACACACACACACTCCTCCAATAACATTAGATGGAACATCAGTGTGTGCTTGTGTGTTTGGTGTAGGGGTGGGGCAGTGGAAAGGGGACAGAGCATATTTCTGTGTTGGCATGAATGTGGGATCGAGAACAGCATGGAGCATGTGAGGCTCTCTCTTTTGTGTCCATGCAGTGCTTGACACAAAATCTGAAACAGTGAGACAGATAGATAGGTAGATAGAGATAGATAGATAGATAGAGATAGAGAGAGAGAGAGAGAGAGAGAGAGAGAGAGAGAGCTTTCTTTACACTACACGTTAAAAAATACAACAAAGTGAAAAGGATAGGAAAACAGGCTGATTGCACATTTGAACAGGCCAAGGGGCACGACATGATTTGGCAGTGTGGACTGTGATCTTGAGGCAGACAGGTTTATAGGACTTTGAGATTAACACAACGTTTTTCCATGTGACCCCAGAAAAGCAATCACAAAGAACCAGTGGGCTACCACTGGCCAAAACATTGAACTGTGGGGAGCCAGGCCATATTTCTGGATTATTTTATGTGGCTTGTTGAACAGAATTCAAGTAGGTGGTCAAAAGGTGGTAGGTGGTGAAAACTGGCATTGCAGTCATATGAAAGCAGATGTAAATCTCAGTTCATGTGGGTTTCGCACAATGAGATTTCCCTGCATATCCAACCATATGGACCTGTAGGATCAGCTCCGTGAACATGTTCCAGGTATGGATGGACCTGAGAAGGTCCTGAGGCTGAGTGATCATGGATTATACTTGAAAGCAAGTCATAGTTCTACACCTGACAGGATAGCCTGCTCACTGTAAACAGTGCACATGCTGGAATACACAGTGAGGCATCAGATTTCAACATGAAATGGGCTTGTTAGGGGATGACCACACAACGCGAATTATGAACCAAGTCAATGGCTTTTTGAACACAATAGGCCTACTTACATATTCCCCCAAGGACTCCTGCGATTTTGCACATCCATCGGTACCACCATGACATGCCGTCATCGTCAGTGACTGTTTTAGTTGGAGCGGCGGCCTCTTCGGAGCTCATTTCGTCCCTTTAAATAATTTATGCTCGAACCGTCTCGATAACTTACAACTTCCTCGATATCCAGCAGTTTGAAGTGAGATGTCGCACTATATGGTTCTGACGTCTTGTAAAAATGTCGACTTAGACGAAGTTACAAATATGGACAATCTTTTGTGTTACACCAAACAATTCACTTCTTCATTGACTTAGCAATTTCACGAAGGAGCCTGTGCATCCCTTGTCAACGTAGATGGCTACTAATTCCAACACAATGGATAAATAAAAAAACAACGTCCGTAATCAGCTGTCCGCTGTGGCAGGCATGTTTTGAATTACGATAATACCCTACATTTGTTTGTAGGGTTTGTCACCATTGTCTTCACCAGACTAGCTGAATATTAAAATGCTGTTAAGCTTCGCCGAAAAAATAATACCACATTTGTGTATGTCCTGCAATCAGCCAACGTCGCAACAGTTCACTCCCTGTCAACGACAAGCGCGTTTTTCTGCAAAACACTCTGAATTGTCGCCTTGTTGAAAGAAATAACAGCGTTCTTAAATACCGTATTGTGCTGCCCAAGATCCTTTATTTACGCCAGGCTTGGGCATGGAGGTTCCCAGGGTTTGTCCGCGTTGCAATTTGGGTGGAGCTACATCAGAAACGTCACTGTACCCATGCTCACGCTTGATCACGATTTTATTTTCACTTTCAACACCTTTTAACCATACATGACTACTTGGGTAGTATATTGCAACATCACCATGTTAAAATAACAAATAAAAAAAAGTACTTTTAGGTTTACAGGCTGCAAGTAAACAAATGCCACACCAGGAGGTGGCGCGCGCACACCTTCTCCGCATATGGAATGTGTTGAGTAGAAGAACAGCTATTTTGGAACCCGACTAGCCAGCAGCTGCTAGCCAGTCGATGGTAGAGTCAGCTGTAGCTAATGCTAATATAACATAACATGTTTATACTCTAAAATCACCGAGTTGCCTTTTCAAGACGATGTCACAGATCAGCAATAGTGTCTGTTTACCGCAAAATGCGGAGAATGCTATTGAAAGTGATGTTAATCTTAACCAAGACTCGGCAACTGTGTTAGAGGCCGAGACAGTAATAAACACTCACAATAGTAGTTCGCAGGTTGAAGGTGAGTTCATCAAAAGTTAAGACTTTAACGTTACTCCAACTTCTCACAAGCCGTGCTTTCGATTTGAGCAAACACAACGCTATACGATATTACTATCCGCTACGATGTCCGATATGGATGGTTTCAAACTAATGGGTTTGAGCGATCGACCGTTGTTGGTTAATTTGGGCTATCGTCACTAGCTAATTCAGCTAGCTCACTCACACCCCTAGTGAATGTTGCCATCCATATGGAACGCCGACTGGATACAGTAGTATCAATAAGTGCGCTTAAGAGGGACACAAAGTAACACTTAAACTGTAAAGTGGAAAGTTAAGTAACCAGTAGCTTTCACCACCGTGAGTGACATGAGTTTTCTAAACCGAATACCATCTGACGTTACGTGTAACTGGTGACAGTGCTCAAGAAACGTGAAGGCCCATTTTTTTTCACTCAACAGACTAGTGCTCTAGTGTAGAACTGGATAATCAATCGTTTTGGACGACAACATGATCTGGTAGCAGTGAGGGCATAAGCCAAGGAAATGTGCCCTTTCCGCATACATTTAACTTCAACTTATAATTATTTCATCTTAATTTAAAAGCCACCGACTGGATCTGTCCACTCCATCTAGAACTAGAATTCACATCGCAGCCAAGTATTCACCACCTGTCCCTCACCTTAATCATACTCCGTATTTAGGTCTTTCAGGTCGTCTGCCAAATCTGCACTAACACACGAAAGAGCATTGCAGGAGGTGTGCTGTACTGTATTATGTATGGTCTGGACCCAGTTAAAATATACTTTGCTGTGTTGTTTTAACATCTGGTAAGTATTTAGTTTGAGGGTAGCATCCTCGAAAAATAGTCTGCTGTGAAGTAGGGAATACACATCTAATAGGGAATTATTTACAATCAGTTAATTATACATATTTAAGCGTAGAATTCCTCTTGGTCAAAAACGCCACAAAAGGACAGCTTCGTTTTATTTATTTTTGCATCACAGTGTCCCAAATATAGTATATGCATGTAAATATGCATGTAAGAGTTGTATGTTTGTAGTAGTATGCCGTTTTTTATGTCTAAGATGCATTTACTGCACTAATACAGTAGTAATACTGTAATATACTGCAATACTAGTACAGTGAAAACTGCGGTGTTCAAAACCGCAGCACAATGTGGGAATCTGTTCATGAAGGCCATTTTATTTTATAAGGGTGTGGCGCCAAGTTCTGTCACCCAGTAGTTTAGACAGTTTACCGTTATAGGTGTAGGTATGAGATATGGGCTAAGGTAATCAATGAAATCACCTCTGTTCATCAGGGAACAGTAGACATGGCACTTACTGATAAGGACTAGTGAGCCGTACTTGTGAAAACGGCTCACTAGTAATAAATCGGAAACCAATTTCTAAGATTCAAGGCTGTGAGCGAAACCTGAGTGGCACTCAGTGGCACTTGGCACTCAGGTTTCGCTCACAGCCTTGAATCTCAGAAATTGGTTTCCTATTTATTTATTGCAAGGTTGAAAATAAATTATGTTAATGTGTCTCATCTTTGCACCTACTTTGTAAATGGTCTGAAATTAATGTTACATGAATGCATTGCATTAGTTTAATAATGAAGAGTTTTGATTTTGAATTTGTTAACTTCAGGTAGTTCCCCTCTTGGTGGCATTTTCGCATTGATGTCACTCGTCTGGAATTGAATTTAAATTGATTATTAAACCCCGGTATAATGATTTTGGGTTAATTGTATTTTGGATCTAGCTACCTCATATTTTACAAGTGACTGCACTTGTCACGGTTTGTAGTCAAAAAAATGTTACAGCTTTCTGGTCACCTGATTTGCACAGTCATATAGGAAAACTCACCAGTGTTTTGCATTTTTTAGTTGGGAAATGCATTTTAGTGTGTGGTATATGGGAGTTCCTCCAAAGCATTGTGTGGCAAGTAGACAAACATCCAGACAATCAGTCTGCTACTACTTACTGTGTGCTGTCATACAGTTTAACTGTCCATGGATTTCCCTATGTGCGGTAAAAAACAATTTTGTTTTTTTACATTGTTGTATTTATGGACGTAGTTCGCTTGGAATTCTCATTAATATCAGATAGACTTTGACGAAAATTGTGAAGTGAAGAACATTTAGCACATAGTATTTAATGTGAATACTAAAGCACGATATGTGATCGTTGCATTTGTAATTTGTGAAAATATAGCATGTAACCAGGCACTTTTTTACTTCTTGACTGCCAACCGTCTACTGCAAAGGCCACAACATATTTGGCTGTGTTATCAAAATGTCACTGATGTACCACGTCTGTCTGTTGTCATTTTCTGAGATAAGAAATGTCTCACTTTGGTGTCAGTCCAGCATGTCTGATCTAAATGAAAGCATGTCTTCATCTTTGTCAGCATCTGTAGCAAACTGTACTGAAGACGATACCAAAACCAAAACGATTCAGTTACCGCTTCATAGCTCTCATGCCAAATGCATGAATAAGCACATTGAGTTCACATTGACAATAATTCAAATAGTGCAGCGTTATGGAGAAGAAAGAGCAGCTTTTGATAGCAGGTGTAACATCAAAGAATATGGGTTGGCTTAGTCAGTGTGAAAAATATTTTCTTTGGTCAATGTATTGGCGGGGATATAAAGATCTTGCAATTGTATTTATGGGGTTTATTTACTCTGTGTGTGTGTGTGTGTGTGTGTGTGTGTGTGTGTGTGTGTGTGTGTGTGTGTGTGTGTTTTGCAGTAGACTCTGAAGACCTGAGGGAGCTGTTGACTGATGATTACTGCCACATCTGTGAAGCTGTGCTGCTGTTTGAGGCCCAGAGGACTTCCCATTATGAGGTGAGCCCTGTGCACTGCTGAAACACTGGTAGCATGTTACTGTTCACTGATTGATGCAGTGCTTTTTAGTCTCTTTTGTTCATTTTACGAACTCATATCAACCCCACTCCCAAGACACAACCTGAGTTATAACAAAAGCATAAATGTCCCCTGTGAGCACCAGTGTGTTGTGGAAGTATCTATTCTACCGGTACCTTCATCACCTGTAGTGTTTTGAACTGTACACTGCTGAAGCAATGGCAATAAATCACTGCTGTTTCCTGTTTAACTTTTTTAGGGAAAGAAACATGCACAAAAAGTTCGTCTGTACCTCCTGTCAAAGAAATCTCAGAACCCAGACAAAGACACTACAGTACTGCAGCAGGTAATGCCAGAACTGACTCTTGTATTGGGTTTACCTGTTTGTTTACTTGCTTGTTTTTGTTGTTTGCTTTTGTTTGCTTTTATTGAGTGGGGCTAGGTACTGGTGTATGTATGTGTGTATATTTTTTGTATTCATTACAATCTTGTATAATTCAATTTAATACTATAGTGTGTATTTTTCTTTGTGTATATGCCTTATGCATAACTTGCCTGGCTTTATCACCAGACCTAATCACAAGTGAAATAAGGTCTGGAGACCAGCCTTCTGTAAGTCCTGTCGGTGTGTGGTTTACGATTGACGACGGAATATTTCAAACAGGCTGGAAGCTCTGTGGATAAAGAGAAGTTCTGTGAGCTGTGCAACATGGTCTTCAGTTCATCAGTGGTGGCCAAGTCTCACTATGAGGGCAAGGTCCACGCCAAAAACATGCGCAGATTCCGGCCCCTTGATGCCAAACTGAAGGGTATGCCTGCTATAAAACATTATCACACTGATATAATTCTATTTAAAGATGGTGTGTGCTGGGAAGACACACCCCTATCTTTAAAATGTGTCATACAGATAGTCCTGTCTGAAAGTACTGTTCGAAAGTACCTCAATTATGTGGCACATTGTAACAAAGTGTGCCAGTATGTTACTATGCTGTTACACTGTACCTTGGAACTAAGATAAGGTGTTGTCAAGTGTATCAACCTGTACAAAAGTTGAAGTCATCTGCTGTATTGATCAAATTAGGGTATGCTGTTAAACTGCCAATACCTAAGCAACCTACAAAGTCAGAGCACATTTTAGTAATCTACTATCAATATTACTATCTCTATCTATCATACTTGTTTAAGGAGCTAGGAGATACAGGGGTTGGACAATGAAATGGAAACACCTGGTTCTAGACCACAATAATTCATCAAAGCCCTGCTGTGTATATATTTCAAGCTCCACAAAGTAGAGTTGCTTTCAATTACACTGTTTATCAAGTATAGAAGATGCCACATATATCTGCACTTCTCCAGTGTAAGAGCCCACCCATATTCAGTCAGTTTAACTAAAACTAACAAATGTTTTTATGGCTTTCTCAGTCAGTTTAACTAAAGACGATCAATGTTTTTATGCATCTCTCAGTGGAGTGTGCACAGCCCTCCTCTCCTCAAATGCCAGACGAGCCAGAGGCGACAGCTGATGGCACTGCCACCACCACGACGGCATTACAGGTGGACAACCCTGCCACTGCTGCTGCCACCAGCTCTGCAGTCGCCAGCGGTGTCCTCGTGGTGCAGGAGGTGGACCTGAGTGACCCCAATAAGCACTGCCGCATGTGCACCGCCACCTTCAACAACCCACACATGGCCCAGCAGCACTACGCCGGCCGCAAGCACCAGCGCAACCAGAGCCGCCAGCAGCTCATGCAGGAGCTGGCCGAGGATGGGGAGACAGGTGGGGCAGTCAACCATGTGGCCTCCACTGACCAGTCACATTACACTGCTCTCAAGATAGATAGATAGATAGATAGATAGATAGATAGATAGATAGATAGATAGATAGATAGATAGATAGATAGATAGATAGATAGATAGATACAGGGGTTGGACAATATAATGGAAACACCTGTCATTTTAGATTGGGAAATTTCATGGCATAAGTGGACAAGCCTATTGGCCAATCTTCATGAATTGCACATTGCACCAGTAAGGTGAAGAATGAATGTCTTCTCACTTTGCCACTCTTTCTTTTCCTCTGATCTCAACAGCGAGTTCCCTAACCTGTCCAATATGCAGCGTGACCTTCAGCTCGGTGGAGATGTACCAGTCTCATATGCAAGGGAACAAACACCAGGTCAAGTAAGGGCACCTCACTTTCACATATCATTTCTTTTTTTTTGACTTTGGCTTTGACTTTGACTTTTCTATGGCGACCGCTTCAGTTCCATCTCTTGACCAATGTCTTGTCTGTCTTTCCCGCTCAGGGAGAAAAAGGTTTCAGACCTGTGCAAGTCTCAACAGAAAGTCTACGACTCCTTCCAAGACGAGCTGGCCGACTACATAGCGGTGCAGAAGGCTCGTGGCCTGCAGCCCAAAGCAGGGGAGAGAGGCCAACAAGACCGGAATGAAGACACGACTACCGCTCCTCCTCCGCCACCTCCTCCCCCTCCTCCTCCGCCTCCTCCTCCTCCTGCCCTCCTACCTCCCTCTCTCTTTTCTCTTCGGTTTCCCCCTCCACACATGGCCCGTCCCCCTTTCCACCCTCCGGCCAATCACTTTGGAGCCTGGGCGAGGGGCAACCCACCAACGCGCCCCCCGCCTCCCTTCTGGGAGCAGGGCTACAACAATCAGGCCCGACCAAACTCTGTGCCCTACGCCCAGCACCGGCCCCAGGGTCCAGGTGGGCGGCGGCCAGCCAGAGGCAGGAGTCCTGATTGGTCAAGCTCCTCTTCCTCTTCCGGGTCCGATTCTTCTTCCGGTAGCAGTAGCAGCAGCGACAGTAGCAGCAGCAGCAGCAGCAGCAGCGACTCTGACGACTCCAGAGAGCGGAGGCGGCGACGGAAACGAAAGCTTAAGGAAAGAGGGCGCAGAGACAGGAGGAAAGAACGGCGCAGCGCAGAGAGGTCACCGCGGAGAAGAGAGAGGGATGAGAGAGGTGAGGAAGATCGCGAGAGGAGAAGAAGCAGGCGACGGAAGGAGCGGCAGAGGAGGCGCAAGAGGGAGGGGTCGGAGGACAGGAGGCCGAGGAGAGGAGAGAGGCCGAGGAGGAGACCTCACAAAGAAGAAGAGGAGGAGGATTGGGAAGGAGCAAAAAGGAGAAGAACAGAACATGAAGACCTCAGGGTGGGCGAGAGAGAGAACTATGCTGCTGGTCATGTCAGAGAAGAGATGGTTGAAGAAGGAGGAGGTCATGTGACGTACGGACAAGACAGCATTGCACTGATGGAGAGCATCGTGGGGGAGGAGAAGAGTGACAAGCACAAAGCCCGACATAAGAAAGAGAGGAAGAGGAAGGAACGAAGTGAAGAGGTGGACACCAGGACGGAGGAGGAGAAGCTTTGGGATGAGTCTATAATTGGCACCCTGTGAAAAGACAGAAAAGACTCTCTGTCCAGCACATATTACAGCCTCAATTCCACACTTAGCAAGTGGAATCACATTTGCCCCAGAAGAGTGTTAAATCTGACTCTCTAAGTGGTGAATGAAAGAGCACCATAAAATCGAACCAATTAATTATGCAGTGTTAATGAAATAGATAATTAAATTAAATGCTATGCTAGAACATACTATTTGGTCCCATTCAGATAGTGTTGAATTAACACTGTGGAATTTACCGTGCGGAAGGTCCAACACAACCAACACATTGGCAAACAAAATCAGTACACCTGCTTATTTGTTCTCCTCCTGGGGGATATTACAAGATAGTGAAGTGATAAACCTGGCTATGTTAATCTGGCCCAGAATGTGGTTAACCTTGTAGCAGATAACCTATTGGCATCATTTAGTTGAAAAGTTACGGTACAGAAGTAGTTATACAGTACACAAAATGAGGTCGCCAGAATCTTCCATTAGCTGATTCACCACTACCTCCAAGTGAACTTAACCTGGTTTGCTACTCCACTACCCTCTTGGAATACCCCACCTCCCACCCCCACCCCCCAGATAAATCTCTGTTACTATATTACTAGCCAGATGGTGGTCAAGCACAGATGTTAACTAAATGGACTCGGGTGACACTGTACTGTATGAATGGATGCATTGATTTATAGATTGACTCTTTATTCATATTTAACATCTGTTGCTTTACAACCTGGAACATGTGATTGTCTTACTTTGTGTTTTAGTTATTTATTGTGCAACCTGCAGGCAAAACTCATTCATTTAGCACAGTGTAATGTTTGCTTTTGACTATATTCTGATCAGTGCAGATATCAATCAAGTTTTTACGGGGCCTGGCATTGTAATTGTGTTTACATTTTTGTTGCCTTCGACTTGCATACCTGAATCTAGCCTGGCATTTCAATCGAATCACACGAATGCATCAGACTGCCTGGCTAGTGCTTGTTGTGTGCATATAGTAGCTAAAGTGTAGTGCTAATTGCTACCCATGGGGCGTGCTGTTGAGCTGCTAATTGTTTTTCTTTCCTTCATTCCTGTCCACCTCCTCCAGCAAATACTCTAAAGGCTCAATCAGAGCCTATTCTTCACAGTTTGTTCTTAACATGATCTACTTCAGTTACAGTGTGTTTATTTGCATTTCACTAATATATTACTTCAGGAAAAGTGGCAATTGCTTCGTTGGTCTTCATTGCAGTTGTTTTTCTTATTTCCACTGCAGTCAGGAAAAAGTCCATTCATCAAGTTTGCTAACATGGCATGACAGAATTTAATCAATAAAGCAGTTATGCATGTTGTTATATTTGGTGTGCGTGCGTGCGTGCGTGTGTGCGTGTGTGTGTGTGTGTGTGTGTTGGCAGGCAGGCAGGCAGGCGTGCGTGCATCCGTTTGTGCGTGTGCGTGCTTGCATGTGTGTGTGTCATGTATGCAGATGTGAGTGTTACTGTTATGGCAGGTGCACATCTTGGTTTAAATGAGGACATTTTGTTGCTATATCAACCATTGTACCAAGAACGTAAGATGCACAAAGACAGCATCAATAATACATTTTCATGGTCAAGGCAAGTCCTAAAAACCCTGTGCCTTGGGACAAAATATTGTGTTTTTCTCTAAACGAAAGCGAGTGTGATGAAGGCAGCATCACTTCCTCGAACAGTGAAAGGCCATGTTTTTCCAGATCAATCGAAAGAGATGCTGCCGACTTCGGTTAGGAGTCTCTTGCTCATGTAACCGAAACTGTGTTTGTGTGTGTCTCCATTAGCACAGGTGTTAAGGGGGTGGGGAATCCCGCCCTGACCTTCGTGACTCATTTGACCAGGAGGAGACACCCGGGCTTCCCTCCAGCTCTCTCAGTGCTCCCCATGTGTGATCTGGCCTAAGGTTTCTCTCACACACGTACATACATTACATCTTACTGCCAGTGTCAAAAACTTGGCTGCTAGTTCATCGTACTGTGTCTTCTGTAAATTACTTTGACTACACAGGTCTAGTCAGGTGGACATATAGCCGACACACAAACACACATACAATTCGTCTTATTGCAAGTGTTCGAAAACTTAGTGCGGCGTCTTCCGTCGAATTGCTTTGACTTTGTTTCTGTTCTCCTTTGACTATACAGGTGTATGTAGGTGTATTGTTTTCTCTGTCTGTGTGTTTTAAGTGCGAAGAGAGAGGGGGGCTGTGTGTGTGAGTGTCGTGTTTGAAAGACGTCTGGAGAAGGATCAACAACGGGCCCCCGTGAGCTTGCTTGGTTTTCAAAGAATTCTGCGGTTGCGCTCTCCCTCTTTCCTCTCGCAGTCAAACCCTCGACCCCATGGAGCTGTGTGTGTGTGTGTGTGTGTGTGTGTGTGTGTGTGTGTGTGTGTGTGTGTGTGTGTGTGTGTGTGTGTGTGTGTGTGTGTGTGTGTCTTTGCACTTATGTGCCTGTGTGTGAAGCCCACATCCTCCCCACCCTGTACGACCCTCATCGCTCTACGTCGCCTCCCTCAAAGGCACAGGTCTCTGTAGAAGAAACCAGCTTTGACACGAGCCCATAACCCCAACCCACTTGCCCCCACCTCCATACGCTTGAACCCTTAGCCTCCACACATACACACACACACACACACACACACACACACACACAGAACTCTACATTTATGTTTATTATTACATAAAATGTCAACAATGATTGAATGGCATAAAACATATTCTTAAAAAAACATAATGGTAGTTTTATCATTAATCACATTGGCTGTGTTTGCGTCACAAACTTAATGCATTTCTCTAACTTGTGACAAATTATTGCTAAAAGATGCCATCTCTATTTGAGTAGAACAGAAACATTCACAGAGTATGTGCAGTTGAGTTAAAGAATGTGAGGTAGCCCTTTACTTGAGAGTACCGTCCTAACTACGTGTCACTGCCAGTGTCCTGAAAGTGTCATTAACATTTTGTCAAGGTCTTAAGAAAGTCTTTAGTGTCAGCATTCAGCATAAGGATAATATGTTGTGTGCACCTTGAATGGAGGCTTCAAATCTCATTTTACTGTGTATAATGGTAATAAAGCTTTTCTATGACACTTCATGACGACAGTAATTTAACAAAATCAGCATTGACAGTTTCATGACAGTGTTACAACTTTCATGTCATTCTTATGAAGTGTTATCAAAGCTGTATATATGCAGCTTATCTGTAACGTGTTGACTTTGATGTGTCAGGCTGCAAATACATGAATAGGATCCTTGGGTAGTAAGACAAGGGCTAATGGGACTGACGGTGGTAACGAAGCTAGCGTTGTATAACGGCATTGCTTTCAGTTTTATTAAAAGGTTTAGAGTTCACCTGAATTTGCAGAGCTTGTAAGCTGCCATTGCATTTACGTGTCGATACTCTCTTGTTATTGATGGTGTCTGTGCAGTGGTTTTCCTTTGATTGGCCTGTACTAGATGCAGCCAGCCGATTACACTTTTTACGATAATGGCATCGTATGAGTGATTGCATTTGTTAATTTTAAGAAATTAAGGGAACATGAATCTCAAAGTAGATTAATAGAAGGCAAATAGATTTGTTTAGGTCCACTTCATAAGATTTACCTTCCATCCCTCCGACTTACCAGGAATGAGAAATGAGAATCTCATACCATCATTTTGAGTTAATCATGTAGCAAGCAAGAAATTAGAAATTCAGAATCATGTTCATGTATCTCCCGAGATTGATCACATGATGGAGCATGGAGGATGGACCCCCACCACTACAAATGTGAAGTGTAAAACCAGTAACAATATTTGCAATGTTTTCAATTGTTGGTTGGCAGTATATGTTCATAAAAATGGACAAATTTGGGAACAGGCAGTGAAGATTTTATTCGGTAATAGCAATATTGTTTGCAAATGAAGCTGAATTGTGGAAGCCCACATGGATCTCACTTCATGAAAGCACACGATTAGAGATCAACCCATGGTTTCTTAATTCCCAAATGTATAATCACTTCCACTTTCTTGCTCTACTCCTGTTTTCACTTTCACACTTGAAGGAATCATTTTGAGGAAAAGGTTGTTCCTCACATGTTCCATTATAATGGTATAGTCAGTACTCAAAGGATGGATTCATCATTATCACAAATCACAATACAGCTATTACAGTTCTGTAATACGTATATGATTTGGGATAATGATGTATCATCCTTTGAGTTGAATCCTCAGACTGTTATGGTTCAACCTGTTATACATGATATACAGTATATATGGAACAGTTTTGACATAGAAACCATTTGTATTTTACTCTGTGTATCTATCAGATCCTGAATTGTTCTCAAAATGACCTATGCAGAAGGATGAGGACTGCTCTATTCCACCTGAGGTATGTATGCCGCTATACTGTACGTTTTAGACATTACTTACTAACAGCCAGGTCGCTTATTTAGACAGTTCTTCAAAGAAAGCTTGCATGTGTTTATTTCATGAAATAACCTCATTGTAGAGTGTGCATTAGCAGATGAAATACAGCCTCTGCACTTGTGAATGTGGTGCAGCTTGATATCAGGTCACACACCTGTGCTGAGGGTGCAGGAGTGCTCGGAGAAGTAAATGCTGGCAAAGCTGTTCTCTCTAACAGAATACAACGTACAATATAAGAAAGGTCTGAGTGGAGCAAACGAGTTCTTGTATTGTGATGTATACTTTGATGTTTAGAGATGTTAGATGAGAAGTTGGAATAAGAAAGACATGATAGCTGTATTTAATGTTATTGATAATGCAAAGAATTTCTGTAGCCAAATGGTATTAAAGTGTGGTTGTCCGTCATTTCTACGCATGCATGTAAAATGTACAGAAAAACTCGCATCCTGTTACAGCAGACATAAGAGAAGAGAGAATTAAAAACGCGCCACTCGCCAATTCTCAACAAGTGGCAGGTATTTTAGCCGTCAGTAACAGACAGCACAAATGAAATAGGCTAAGGCATGGTTTTGGAAAATAACACCAAATTCTGAGACAAAGCATTTGAACAGTGTAGTTGGAAAAGTGCAATCTTGGCCAGTACATGATACATAGTGTCCAGGATGATTTCATTTTAAGCTAAGCATTTGTCGGTTTAAAATATACTTTATGTACAGTATGCATAACGTTACTTCATAATTATTTTGTATCTGTATTGTACATACTTCACTTAGAGTGTGTGTGTGTGTGTGTGTGTGTGTGTGTGTGTGTGTGTGTGTGTGTGTGTGTGTGTGTGTGTGTGTGTGTGTGTGTGTGTGTGTGTGTGTGTGTGTGTGTGTGTGTGTGTGTTGTCTGAGTCAGCTCCAGCGCCTGATAGGCTGTTGGCAAGAGGAGGCCGTGTTGTGGAGTGCGCACACACACAGACAACAGTTCCTCACAGATGACAGCACAGGCACTTGGCAGGAAGAAGAAACAGACAGACAGACACACAGACAGACACACAGACAGCCACTCCAATCCACATCCCTACGCCACCCTAGAGAGGAGCGCTAACTACCGCTGGACATGAGCCTGACCACTGCATGGGTGATGCTGGGCCTGTGGTCCGTAGGTAAGAACCTTTACAATGTTCACTCACGAGCAAGGCCTACTTGTTAGCCACTGTCGGGCAAGTTTGAAAGTGACCCACCCATCGCAGCTCAACTGTCAGTACGACCATCGATGAGATAATAGAAGCTGCTCGTTCAAATATAGCAATGTGATTTTGTCCATACGGTCACTCTATACATTGTGTTCATTTGTAGTAGTATGTGTGTAATATGATGTACTGTTCTGATTTGTGTAATTTGAGTTCAAGTGTGGAGTTAATGTTCCCATTACGGAGTTGACCTTACAGGCTCTGTTAGGCCGTCATGGAGTCAAGAATCTTTTGAGGATCTTGTCTTTAATATGGAATTATTTATCATAAATAATTAGACACCATACAAAAGCATGTTAGATTTTTAGAGGTAGTATGGTTCGGCTAGCATGTTACGCATCTTTCATAATGAAGTTCTGTATGTTTGGTATCTGTCCGCTTACCTTCCAAAAACAGTTTATACTTTACAAATGTCTTTACAGCTACATCCACTTTACTGAATCCAGTTATGTTGACATTATAATTAACTGCCTGTTGTTTGTTTGTTTTTTTGCTTGTTTGTTTGCTTGCTTGTTTGCTTGCTTGTTGTTTTACTGAATTGTTCATTGTAGTTTGTATATTTAAGGTCAGTGGGGTAAATTTGAACCACCTCATACAGTAGCGTACAATGTTGCTTTAGCCTGTAAAAATGTATTTTTATTGCACAGTTGAACTACACCTTTACATATCCTTGACTGATGAATTGCACGCTTAATGGGTATCGTTGCGATCCATTCTATGTCCGCTTTATCATGTGCGTTTGGATTACGCTGTGTTTCTCTACTATAGGCATTGAGTGTTCTGTTAAAGCATCATAAAACAATCTCCAACACTATTCACTATTGTCCATTCACTATTCTCCATTACAATGTCTTCCTGCAGGGTCCAGGGAATCAGACCTTTAAATTGCAGACGCTTGAACGGAATACTATAGAATTAAAAGCTAACATTAAAACTAACTACAACTATTAAAACTATCATTAAAAATAGAAACTAACCCAATAAATGACATTTAACCTGTGCTGTCCAGGATAGAGCATAATATTGATTAGTTCCACACATGTATACCCATGTTTGTTGTTGATCTCCTTTCTTATGCAGTGCAGGAGGGTTGTCAGCCTTCTGCCGCCTGTTGCCTCATAGAGATCATCTACCTGATGCAATGGCTCCATTCTGTCACCCCCAGGGAACTAGGGCGATGTTCCACTCTTACAAAATACCTCACAATTATTACATTACATTATGTTACATTACATTTGACAGACGGCTTTTTCCAGAGTGACTTAGAGACATAATCAGCGGCATACTGTACAAAGAGTGGGGGAAAGACAGTACACAGGCATACCGGTACAAGGTTAGTACAGATGAGTAGGGTTGGGTTTTTTTATGAAAGAAAACGGTCTCAGCAGACAAGAGTGTTCACAAATTTCCTGAAGGTTTATAGAGATGACCGACCTACTCTTGTACCATCTGGTAGCTTATTCCACCATTGCGGGACAGTAACAGAGAACACTTTAGACTGGGATCACCCAGTGAGCAAAGTGCAAGACTAGATGGTTCGCGTATGAGGACCGCAGCATCCTGGAAGGAATAAAGTATATGGCTTTAGTACAGCCTACAGATACAATAACCTGGTTTAGTGGCTGAGGTAATTTTGTTGGTGAAGCAACGGTGAAGGCCTTGTGCACCAGTCGGACACCAGTAGCCAGTGTAAGTTGAAACTGAGGACTGTATATTGAACAGAGCAAAGCGGCATGACCAGACAACCGAGGCGATGTGGTTGGAGAACGATAGATGTCATGTCATGGACACCCATCATTGCAGAAACTTGGTTATACTGTGCTCATGATGGGCATTGTTTTTGATGACACATAAAGTCAAGTTTGCATGTGATAGTGATATCCTCGATGTGAATATCCTAACATAAGAATTCAAATTCCTTAAAATTAAGCTTACTGTACACAAACCATTTATAATGTAGTTGTGTAACACGATGCACAGCTACCCCTTATTTTGGGTGGGTTCAGAATCAGCTTGAAAGTATACAGAAAATGTAGAAATGATTTGGGCATTTATTGTGGATAGGACAGTGAAGATCATGACTGGGAGAAAGAGACAGCATAGGGCAGGGAAATATCCCTGGCCAGACTCGAACCTGGTTCCCCATGGGTATGCAAGCCCATTCATGGTACGGTGAATAAGCATGATGCGCCGCTTCACCCCCCCAATATATGACGCCAATGAAAACATTTATCCAAGCATGCTACTACTCCATAAGGAAAGGACATATGGGCCGTTTTAATAACTATGCAGCATAATATTATATTTTACATTATTGATTCACTGATGATCTCATTGGCACCATACATTTGGGGTAATTGTCGGGAGGGTGCGCACATCTGAACTAACTAGCGAGACAAGATCAGTGGAAATGGTTGGTCTGCACACTGCATTTGTGCTCCAAAATATAAACTTAATTTAATGAAGAAAAAAACATGCAACTTTTGGACACCCCTGGGTCATCAGGCATATGTATGTTCCACTATCCATTTGTGGAAATAGGCCGACAAGCCAGCAGCGGGTCTATAGATTTCAATGCCCTTGCTTTCTTCTCTACTCAGTGTCTTATGTGTCACAGTACCTGAGATGCTTCTGTATTCGGGTATTTTTGTAGAGTGCATACAAATAATAACATATCCTCTGCCCATACTGTGAAGTAAGGTGTCACTTAAATACATATGCCTTTCACTCAGAATGTTATTTTGCTTTCAGTCACCAATTGGTTTACACACTTGTAAAAAAAAAAAAGACTCCCATCCACTTTTGCATTTTAGGAAAGTTCTTGGATAACCATGTAAGATTGTGTAAATTGATCATTAGAGAAACATACTTGAAAATAGATAACAGTCAACAACTTAAATGACCTCTTAACTGACTTGTGATCAGCGTAGACTTTCGCAAACCGTGTCTTGGAAAATTGAAATGCGTTCTGGACATTAGATCGTCATGCAGTCCTAATGTTGATGGAATCCAATTCTCTTGTCATGACAAGATCCCAAATTAATCTCACAAATAACAACACAAATACTGGTGAAATGAAAATGTATTTGGAGTTATTTGCGAATTTGACTAATGGGAAGAGTTGCCCATTTCGTTCTGTCATTGTCACCCTATTCTACATGCTATGCAAGTCTCTGCACTCACACCTGCTTCTACGGCCAGCCCAAGGCATAAGCGAACTATGCGGTGGCTGAGGGCCCCCACAACACCAGGGCCCCCATTTGAGAAGCAAAGATCAAAGAAGCAATGAGCTCTCCACTATTTCCCCATTTTATGTAGCATCTGATGCAGAGTAGGTGGTGGTTTGGGGGGGTCCCAGATGAAATTTTGATTAGGGCCCCATAAAGGCTTGGGCCGGCCCTGCCTGCCACAATGCTGCTTTAATGGATACAGGATTAACTGATTTATTGATTGATTGATTGATTGATTGATTGATTGATTGATTGATTGATTGATTGATTGATTGATTGGCTGACTGATTGGCTGACTGATTGGCCGATCAAGCAGCCTGTTCATCGGTTATTGACAATGAGGATATTTTAGTTTGGTTATGGATCCATTTGAAGTTATGGATCATGCCATAACTAACCTTTCTTTTACTTTTTCTCTTTATTGTATCCTTGTCTTTTCTCTCACAGCATTGGGACATAAGGTGGACATGAGGTATCTAGCAGTACAGTCCTCTGCAACGATCTCCTGTGAATGTCAGGACACAACGTGCCAAAAAGTCTACTGGTACAGGGTCCGCCAGAGCGACGGCGTGTATGAACATCTGCTGTGCTACACTTCAGCTGATGCAGCACACCCCTCGGACACGGCGATGCGAGGCCGACTTCAGGGTCGCAAGGGGTCGACTAAGACCCAATACACTCTCACGCTCAGTAACCTTACGAGGGAGGATGCTGGATGGTACTCCTGTGCCATCCCCAAGCAAACATACGACGACACTTACTGGCTACGGGTGGGAGGTAAAAGAAGTACTGCATATCTTTGTCTTAATTGTAGTCCTTTGCCTCTCTGCCCCCCTGAGTTTTTATCACCCTTAATCTCTTTTTTTATCCCATTCTCAAATTTCCATGCATCTCTCATTTTGTCAGATCTTCTTATCCCTAAGTCCCTGCATATTTCTCTCCAAAGTTTTCTCTGTAATTGTAATCAATGTCCCGCTACATTGGTCATCATAAAGCGTCGCCCCTCGCACTGTACCTCTAGACTTACATCAGTCCCCCGTCGTCAAAGTGACATATTGGAAGACATTTTTTTAAGGAGGAGGTTGCACCTCGCATTTAGTTGTTTTTATTGGACAAACGTGTTTTGCCGGGTGCCTTCTTCAGTGTTCAGTATCTTGCGTTGAGCATTTGGGCCAGCACCTTCACAATCGAAAAATTGGCCTATCATAAAAAAAACTACAAGTAAACTATTATATGGAAATGTACCAGGTATTTGGTTACACCTTACTGATTCATTTCAATCTTTTCTAGGGATTTCTATTAATTCACTACTGCTAATCCTCTCATTGCAAGATTGCAATCAATCTGACTGGCTATATGCCAGTGCATACTGTATGTGTTTGCATAAGTTCTGTGTATTTTCATAATTCGCAATGTTAAGCCTTTATCTTCACAAAAAAACCCTTCTCAGATCCAAGTAACCGTACATATAAACACGGACATCATGTAGATGATTAATATAGGGAAGTTGTATTTTATTACGACATTGAAACCACCACAGATTATCATATTTCTAACTAAACTGCATCATTGCGGAAAGCTCAACACGTTTGTTATGTTTATAGGACAGCCAAACATGCACATCCACAAATACAGTAACTGTCTGGATTTTGCATAAAGAACACACAGGCACTGGCATTGCGTTGTTGGGTATCTTGCTCAAGGGCACTTCAGCCATAGATGAGGGTGTAAGAGGCCTACTACCATATTCTTACTTGTATGGGAATCAAACCTGTAATTTTCCGATCTCATGACATTATTATTACATTACATTACATTGCATTTGGCAGACGCTTTATAACCAAAGCGACTTTCAAAAGAGGACATAATCAAGCCAACATCACAAGCAAATACAAAGTCATGACCAAGTCTCAACCCATTATGCATTGGCTGCCCCAAAATTGATCAAAATTCCTTGAAACGTAACTTAACAATAAAAGATGGTTAGTATTAGTTATTATTAGTATTAGTTTTGCGGACTGTGTCCACTTGCTGCATCGGAATGACTTGTTTATCGCTTTTGCTTCTATCCTGTTTCGTTTTGTTTTCTCGTTTCAGCTCAACAGTGTTGTGAAGCAGTATTTAAGGTGCTTGTTACACAGGGTGCTTGTTATTCGTTCACGTATAAACACAACCTGTGGATAAAAATAAACACCATTGTGGCAGGGTCATTTTTAAATTTTTTAAATGTGCATGTAAACGAAAGGCCAAAACCAATGCGTTTTCTAAAATATCCATATATGCGTGTAAACAGCTTCTCAATGGTTCACTCCTTCTCCCCTTCCCTTTCTCTCTGTTCCCATAGAGGCGCCTCCCACCACACCGGCCCCTCCTCAGAAGACCACGAAAATACCATCAAGAAGACCAGGCCCAAAGCTCCCCTCATGTTGCTCCGTTTATCAACCTCCAAAAGGTACTTTAGACACTGTGCATTGTGCATCTCTCTCTCTCTCTCTCTCTCTCTCTCTCTCTCTGTATGCTTGACTGTGTGCAGTTGATTGCGATTGTTTCTGTGTGGATGCATGTGTTTGTGCACAGGCACCTTAAGGATGAACGGTGAGGAACAATTATGAAATGCATTGTAAAGTCATAATATGAATTCAAATGTTTTATTGGTTCAACAACCTCTAAATGATTGAGATATAACAGTAAACATTTGGATTGTCTTATAACATTATTACTGGATACTATGTTGTTTGGTCATTGAGGACGAGGCCGTCAGCCAGTATCTGGTCTGCTGTGTTTGCACGCGACATAGGACTGCTAACCTTACTAATACTTAACACACATTATGCACTAGTCACTCTCTGTGTCTGCCTATGAGCTGTGTACAGTATCCAACAAGAATAAGAGTATTTCCACGTATAGTCCCCTTTACCATCTGGGAAACGGTACAGAAGCCTGAAATCTCATACTACCAGACTCCAAAGTAGCTTCTTCCACCAAGCAGTAAGATTACTGAATTCATGCTGAAGACAACAAGGCACTTTCTTTGCACTTTTTTTCCACCCCCCCTCTCTTTTTTTATTTTTTATTTTTATTTTTATTTTTAATATTTTTGAGGACACAAAAACACAACAATTTTTACTCTTTATAGGCTTCAAACCTATAATAAGACGTAATAAACTAATCTTGAATCTTGAATCTTGAATCTTTAAGTGAACCAAACTCCGCACAACGTTTCCAACAGCACTGCGGACCACTGTCTGTGCCGACGATTTCAGTTGCTCCCGCACACTGGCGCAGACGTGCTATGAACATGAATGGCCAATTTCGTTACAGCAGAGCATGGATAATCAATGGGTGGCTCAGACAAAATAGAACTAGGCCATAATTGGCAGCCGACATCCTGGGACAACGGCGCCGATGCGCAGGGTTGTGTTGTAAACAGAGGAATCAAACGTTGGCAGAGCAGGGCACTTTGTCCTAACCGGTGTGCAGAGGTCCTAAGTGGACCAAAAAGTGATCCAACAGAAAAATAACTCAGTCCTGTTTTTTCTTCACTTTGTGAGTGTATTGCATAAAGGATCAGGGGTCCGTATCTCAAAAGCGTCTTTGCTAACGACGGTAGCAACGTCCTTCGTAAGAACGACTCAAGTCTCTCTCGACAGCGACGCTCACCACTAAATCCAAGGGAATGGTAAGACGGTCTTAAGACGGTTAGCAACGACAAGAATCGAGAAACGGACCCCAGGTCCCATTATGGGGTTTCAGGGCCTCCGCCCACCAGTTCTGACAAAGTGCGGAGCACTGCTCTGCCAACGTTCGATTCTACTGTTTTCGATACAACTCTGCAGACCGGTGCCGATGACCACAGATATCAGCTACCGATTAGGGGAGAGCTCTATTTGTGTCAGAGCCGTTGATCATCCATGCTTTGCTGTAATGAACTCGATTCAATATGTATAGCATGTCTGCGCCAGTGTGCAAGGGTAACCGAAATTGTCGGAACCTATAGTGCTCCGCAGTGCTGTCAGAACCGGTGTACCGAGGCCCTTTGTCCTCTGTTTGTTCACACCTGGTCCTATAGAGCTCTCCTCAAGTGATTACACTTCAGGTATAACTTGTCAGAACACTGATAGGTGAGTTGGAACAGGCAGTGTTTGATCATGTCAACACACTATTTGAAGCTATTAATTCACAACCCTCTGCATGCTGTCTTATGCACCCTGTATATAATTCTCCTCCTTAAACTTTGTTTTGTCTGCGACTCACAGGCTTTGCCATCAGACTTCATTGTTCACAAGGGTACATTGAAGCAGTAACACATTTCAAACTTCAACATCTCCTAATTCCTCCCACCCAACAGCATGCAAGCAAAGGAGGTTATAATTAATTGAAAATAGTGAGGAGAGCACAGAGTGCCATGTGCTCACCATGTGCAGATTAGCAAATTGTACCACTCACTCTTTTAGTGAACCGTACAGAGACCACCTCAACAAAGGTCTCAGTACGGTTAGCTTTCGAGGGGTTTGGGTACGTTTGGAGCGTTCACATATGCACAGGGTGCTGAGTTACAAGTCTGAGTACGCTTAAATGGCTGAAAGCGACCAATTATGAAAATGCCCTTAGTTGTATATTTTTCTCTATGTGATATTTATTTGCATATATATGTGTGTGTCCTAGGCTGTGGAAAGTGGGTCCTCTGGCCGCTCTGTGGAGGTCTAATTCTTCTGACAGTGCTCCTGGTTGCCGTCTCGTTTTACTTCAGTCGTAAGTAGCCCTCCACACCTTAAGGTCAGGTCAAATATTTACCCTTTTAATTCTGGTATTCATATGTGCTTTTTTTACTTGCAGGACTCCCCAAGAAGTGCAGGCATCAGTTTGTGAAGTAAGTTAACATGTCTACTGTACTGTATCTGTGTGCAACAGCACACAGATATCTGTGTGTACAGTCAAAGATGTAGTCTTAATTTCGAGTGTCAAATTAAAACTGTGCCATTATGCTCTGAAACAGTATTGCATTATAAGTGTTAAATCAACACTCAAAGACTTGAACTAACACTCAACTGCTTGGGACCATATTCAACAGTGTTGAATTAACACTGCACATTTTGCTATGTGTTGATCAGACTCTCATGCTGTGAGATCTAGCCTCATAAGCATAACACTCAACCACCTGGTAAAAACACTCGGCTGCTTCATTTAAACTGGCTTTAGCTAAGAGGTACAGTTGGACCATCATGAGGGGTATACTTATGCTCTGATTGCCAAACCAATAAGCCTGGCTTATTGCAGTGACACAACAGAGCCACAACTCTAGTGACGATCATCCCATCATCATTAGGCTTAAAAGATGAAGCATGATTTTTTTTCATTGCTGGTTACGCTTTTGGCAAGCTGAATTGTTTTGTTGTAAATAAGGCTATAGTTTTTTGATTGTGTATGTGTGGTGTTTGTGTGTGTCTGCAGGACAAACCAGAAGCGATAAGTGGATGGAAATTGTCAATGAGGCAAGAGGTTTGTACTACTGTGTTACACATCTTTTTCACTTTCCATCTGTTATTCAGTGTTATATTTCCAACAACCAAAAAACTCCTACTCACAACCACTCACCTCCTGTGTACAACACTAGTGGTTAAAGGCTCCTCGTTACAGATAACACACAGCTCATTTAAAATCTAACTGAATACTAATACTTAAAACTATTTCAATGTTTGTTTTTCAGATTGTGATGTCGACTGAGATGCATGTACAGGATCCTTCTATCAATTATCTGTTCTTTTCTCATAATAAATGTGTTATATGATTGCTAATGACTGCAGAGCACTTATTTACTCACGCTACAAAGATTTGTACAGTATGTTTTAATCCATTTTTTTATTTGCTTAATAAAACTATCTATAACTAGAAAAAAGTCTGCATGTTTCTCTAAATGATTTTGCATTTACAAAACCATGAACGCACGCACGCACACGCACACACACAAACACCTCAATGGAATCCATACAACGTACAGGGGGGCACATGCACACATTTGAAAATGAATATGAAGCCTTTTGTTCTGTTTATTGAAAATATACAATTACGTACACATTGTGAATATAAGCTACACAAATACAGATAAACACACCATTCAAGAGTCAAGAGGCATTGATGCCTAGGACATCAGTCCTATAGGGGCAAAATCCACTGGCTGGTTCTCTCAGGTCTGACATTTTCAGCTTTCAGCAGGGCACTTCTTCCTGTATGAAGAAAAGAGGGAGAACGAGAAAAGAATTTGCTTAGATGGAGAGAGGTGGAGAGAAGAGGCAAAGCGCCCCCCATATGAGGCGCTATCTTGCTCTCTTTCATCACTCGCTTTAGCTTTGAGCTTGACGTCTCAGCGCAGAAACAAACAGACCGCAGGGAGACCACAGAGCATGCCACAGGCACAGCGAGAGGAGGAGAGAACGAAAGAGAGAAAGAGAGAGAGGCAAGAGACTGAGAACAGAAAACAGTGTTGAGCTGAACAGTATCGAAACAGTTTCATTCTGGGGTTTTTTTAAATTACTGTAACATGTACCCTCAAGGGACTCACCTTATAGTTATTTTTTGTTCTAATCATGTTCCATTATAATAAAAAAAACATACATGTACTGTATATGAAAATGAAAACAAGAAGCCACAGGTGATTTGACACACCGATAAAAATGTCATGCTATGTGTCTCCCATTTTTACCTGACAGAGCATTTATGAGAATTCACCCTGTAGTTAGCAGGCTCGGTCTGGTTTGCCCTTCTGTGTATATAAAGCTGTGTCTATGTCTATCTTATAAATATTACTTAGACAAATGGAATTAATTCTTTCATGTGTCATACATGTATATTGGCAGCAATTATGATATGGAATGAGAGATATTGGAAATCTGTACAAGTAAAGAGAAGAATCTATTAAACGCTTTCAGTGACACACATAAAAGGCTCCTCATAAGATGAAAGCAGGAACACATTACACATTGCTGAAGGGTTTGATTGCTGACAAGTTTGAAGGGCTGAATGGTTTTTTTTACAACAGAGACCAAAACATTAATTCACACAGACAAGTGTTAAATGTCCATCCTCAAATTCCAAATGATACATTGTAAAGTTTTGGATAGCCATCTTGATTTCAATTCAATTGAGATTCCTCTTACAGGTCAAAGAAGGATTAGTAGCTATTCAAGTTTAAGAAAGGCGCTAAGGACGTTTCCTCCTTTGTTTGAAGTTGGGTAGGAGGAACTTGAGGAGATACTGAATTTTGAAGTAGGCTACTGCTTCAATTTTCCCTTGTCAACTATCGACTCTGATGGCAAAGCCTGTGTGTCCTATTCAAAAAACAAAGTTTAAGGAGGAGAACTTTGGATGGGTAAGACGCAGAGGGTTGTGAGTTAATGTGCATTAGCTACCAATCAAACAGTGTGTTGACACGATCAAAGGCTGCCTGTTTCAACCAGCTTATCAGTCTTCTACCGCACAGGCTATGGCTGCAGCCTAGCGCAGTGTTTCCCAACCTTTTTGGTCTCACGTACCCCCGAAGCCTTTTTGTTGTACCACAAGTACCCCCTAACCCATTCTCTCTTTCTATTCTCCTATCCCAATATGGTCATGCTCTATTAATTTGTTTTTATCGCATTGTTCCAAGTACCCCCTTTAGTGTGCTTGCGTACCCCTAGTGGTACACGTACCCCTGGTTGGGAAACACTGTTCTACCACACAGGCTATGGCTGCAGCCTAGAGGCCCCCACCTGCTAGGGGGGTCCTGATTGGCCAAACTTGAAAAAATGCAGAATAATGCAAATGTTGAAAAATCCATCTGTCATGTAGAGTAGTTGGTAGACATGTTATCCTTACATATTAGCTCGTAATTATGACACTGTAGGGGCCCCAGGCTCTTATTCCATTTGAAGAGGACTGTAGGGGCCCCAGGCCATCTTATTCCATTTGAAGAGGA